>NW_015648261.1:0-618 GCF_001515625.1 Sinocyclocheilus rhinocerous
GTAGTATCCTTTCAGTGGTTAAAGTTGCCAGTCATCGCATGCTTCACATGTGGTGCACTTTATATGTACCATTTTGATTTACCTTTTTTAGAATTTGAAAGATAATAAATATATTGTTTGGTAAGTTAGATCACTGATTGTTGTCCCTAACCCAATAGTTGATCGTGCTTAAGTCTGTTGACACCAATAATGTGCCAATTTACTGATCTGAAGACATCAGCACAATGAATGAGGTGAAAACAGGATCTATACATTACTTATCTAAACAGTTAAGCGATATAGCGTGAGCTGTTTACCTCAGCAGACTCGACACAGAACAAAGGGAACGCGTCATCACCGCGAGGCAAGAGTGCTGTATAAAATGGCAAAACATTTATAAAACAACAAACAAAATAGTGTAAAAAATAAGTTACTGATGTAGACAGACGAGACAGTTACATTTATAAATAATATATCTGTGTAAAACTATTTCCACTGGAAGAACACACACATGAGGCTTCTGTGCGTAACATGGCTCTTCAGACACACACAAACTCACAATGTTCTGTCTTTTCTGGTGCGCCACCAAATAATATATCTGTCAAGTCAAGTCAAGTCACCTTTATTTATATAGCGCTT
>NW_015648262.1:0-521 GCF_001515625.1 Sinocyclocheilus rhinocerous
ACCAATCCCCCCATCACCCCAGCTCAAAGCGGTCTGTTCCCGCTCGGCTAAAGACCCGCTGACTCCGCTGATCCTCTCCGTGTTTTCCCGCCGCTCCGCAGCATCACTCACGATCTGTGTGCCGCTCTCTGGAGTGAAGACCACAGTCCCCAATGTCGTTGCATTAACAGGTGGATGCATTACAATCCACATTACAGTCAGTGGATGATTCGCTGAATTAGTCATTTGGTAGTTTGTTTCTGTATTTCTGTCAGTAATGATTTGCTCTCGGTCTTTTAAAAGTGATAACAACAAAATATCCACGTTCTTAGAATTAGAATGTCTAATCAAATTATTGTACCCGATCAGATCTAATATAAATAACACAAAATTAGCTGTTGTTGGCACACTTTGTAGACAAAAAAATAAAAAATAAATGCCTTCGCAAAAAAGAAGACAGAGAGAGAAAGAGCGATGGGAGGCTGCTAAAGGCAGTTAGTTCAACATTGCAAACATGAACTCAAAGCTCCAGCAAGCCAGCA
>NW_015648263.1:0-1028 GCF_001515625.1 Sinocyclocheilus rhinocerous
GTCCTTTTAGTGTCATTTAGATGCATATTTACATGGAAAGGTAGTCTCTGTAGCATTCTGTGGATGAGGACATATTCTATGAAGACCAGAGGTTAAAAGGTCGGTAAGGAATCTGTTTGTTCTTTGTCTCCTAAGTGGGGGAGTCAATCCAAAGAGCTTGTGATTGCTATCACTGGTTACCATGTGATGGTCACGCCGTGCATCTCTTTTGAGCATTAATCTTAATTACTTGCCCCCAATCTCTTTGACCATTAATCTTGTTTACTTGCCCCAAAATTGACAATCTCCTTGGAATTGCCAAGAAGTGTTCTTTTGTTTAAATGCTGTGAGCTACTCAAAGCTGCTAGTTGGTTCAGGCTTGGGGCCAGGATCTGATTTACGACATCCTGTGTCTTGGGCCCCTGTGGAATTCGTCTCCTCATGTTTCAACCATGTTTTGACCAAATCTTAGATTGTCTGATTCGGTCTGATACCCTACACATGGTATAATTACAAAATTTCCGTGTCAATCCATGTTAATTTTTACTGACAATAATGCGCTGTCACTTTAATTCAGCGCGTGCAGCACAGCAGAAATAGATTCCATGCGGAAACGATCGCAGCATGACTGCTGCAGACGCACTGCTCGCGTGCAGTGTGAAACTCTGATCCGTTAACATGGGCGCGGAAAAATACGCACCACAGACGGAGTGTGTGAACCTGGGCTGCGTTCAGCCCCGACAAAAACGGTGCAAAACGTTTTTTAAACGGAAACGGCGTTATGTTTGTATGCCCGCCCGGTCTGTTCTGTTCTCGTACTCTATTTAGCCGCGCTGCATTCTGATTGGTTCGGATAGCATACTGCGGGAGGTCGGGGGCGCGGAAAATCGTGCTATAAAGCAATTTAGAAATTGCGCAAGCTCAGATCGCGATTTTATGATGATTTCGATTAATCGCACAGCCCTATTTTAAAGTAGAACAAGTATTTTAATGGCATAATTCAGGTTAGTTGGGAAGATTTTCATGACATTGCTGTCTTTAGTGTGGAG
>NW_015648264.1:0-1020 GCF_001515625.1 Sinocyclocheilus rhinocerous
GCAGAATCAAACTCACTGAAGATACTGAAGAACTAACAGGTTGGTTTCTATTTTTCTTTCTTTATTAAGTGCTGATACTTATAAAGCTTTAAGCAGATTTAGATTTGCTGTAATAGGAAATCTTTAGAGCTCTGCAGTAATATAGCTGAAGCATCAGATAATAAGGCAGGGCTCTTTTTCTGCCGTGACTAAATTTTTTCAACTAATAAGCGCTGTCATTTCTATTGCATATGAGAAACTTCAAACGGCAAACGAAATAAAAGTGTAACAAAACAGCGCTACTCGTTTGAGCTGCTTATCAGCTCGGACCAATAATTGAGTGCAGCGCAAACACGTGCAAACTGATCAGAGCTCAGAACAGAACCAATGCTGATCTCGTGACACTGTACTGCACACTGCTGCGAGATCCAGTGAGAAGCGCTTGAATTCTGCACAGAATTATCTGTTATAAACAGATCAAACAGCGCTGATGTAGAAAACCAGAAGTAATGCTAACTACAGTATACCTTTCAGACTCTGTTCCGTGTCTGTGTGTGTTTTCTTCCCCCACGTGCTCCAGGTTATGTTTTTGTCTTTATTTGGTTATCTTCCTGTTCCTGTCATCATACTTCATTAGTTTCTCCCTGTGTCTCATTATTAGTTATCCTCCTCACCTGTATGCCCCTCGTTATCTGCCCTATTTGAGTTCTAGCCCGTTTTGTTCACCTTCGTCCGGAATTGTCTATGTCTACCCTTGCTACGTGTGTTTTCCTTGTTCCCTGGATATTATTAAAACCTATATGTTTGAATTCCACTCCTCGTCTCCTCGCTCCTTCGTCTCCGAACTCCCTCACAGTAGCGAACCGTGACAGAATTCTGGACCGTGACAGTAAGCGGCGCCCCTTCTCCCCATGTTTGATTTTCGTTTTTTGAAAAAGTCTTTTGTTTTCCTGTTTCCAAGATCATGGAAATCGTCCACATTAGTTCATGAAAAGTCCACAGAGATCTCCCCTTCTTCGAGTACGCCTGGGAATTCTGCGG
>NW_015648265.1:0-615 GCF_001515625.1 Sinocyclocheilus rhinocerous
ATTCTAACATTGTAACATTGCAATCTAAAAACAAAAATATGGCTTTTAAAGCGGAAGTTAAATTCACTAGTTTTGTTAGGCTATTTTGATTACCCCATTACAGTCACGTTACAGTCAGTGCTATCATAAAAATAAACTTACTTGTAGGTTTAAAATTCTACATGTCACATTTATTGTCCAACTACAAATATTTCAGCGAAATGTATATTTTAGTCAGAATTATTGCACTCCTATTTAATTGAGCTCTGTCTGTTTGGCGCTCGTTCATTGAAGTCTAGCAAAGAAGTTTAGCGGAGAATCCCAAAGCAGAAGCTCATGCACTCCTGACAGAAAAATGGAAATATTTCCATGGCTTTCTAACATTTACAGATGGTGCACTTCTGACAGAAAAATAGGAATATTTCCATGGCTTTCTAACATTTACAGATGGAGAATATACCTGTGAAATGTAAGTTATGCATTCAGGAAGACCGCACATCTCAAACACATTAAACAGCACGAGTAGTGTCTCTGTCAGCGACACACGCAGCCTTTCTGTCAGAGCATATGATGGGCCGAGCCACTTAAACCACCGTATTGTCCCGAATATAAGACAATGTTTTTTTCTTGGAAATA
>NW_015648266.1:0-472 GCF_001515625.1 Sinocyclocheilus rhinocerous
TCCCCATTTAAATGAACAAGGTGGTAGCGATCAGACAGGTAGGATAAAGCCTGCCCTTGAATACCTGTATAGATAGTAACTGAAAAATGAGTGTTTACTATTGTCATTTTGCATTATTGACACACTATTTTCCTAATTAATGCTGTTCAGTTGCTTTGACACAATCTGTATTGTTAAAAGCGCTATATAAATAAAGGTGACTTGAATTTAAATTTCAATTTACACAAAATAGGGAAGCATGAAAATGGAAGATGTGATAAATGTGGGAATCCAGAAACAGTAAAGCACATTCTTCTAGAATGCGATGCGTATGAAAGAGAAAGAAATCAACTTAATCATAAATTAGGTTTGATGGGATATGATAAAGTATCACTCAAGATATTACTATATAGACAAATGCAATCAAGTGTTCAATTATCTAAAAAAGACAGGAAATATGGAAATAATATAAATTGTAATTGTGGTATTTTTT
>NW_015648267.1:0-810 GCF_001515625.1 Sinocyclocheilus rhinocerous
GCTCTATGTATTAAACAGATCATGCATGTTATATTATCCGGTTTTTCTCATTTTCATCTCCTTATGCTAATTAATGTTTTTGTACCTTGTGTGTCAGGTGGATGAGCACAACAACCGTCTCCATGATGGTCTGCCTGAGAGATGCCCACTGGAGCTGAGAAAGATGGAGTGGGTAAGATTTGCTTGTTACTCGGACAAGTAAATGCACATTAAAATTCTAGCTAATTGAATTTCAGAAAATAATAAAAACAAAGCAAAATATGTATTAAAATCTACTTTTAAAGTAAAATCATGGCATCAATGCCATCCAGAAGAAAAGAAGTCAGTAAATGGTAACATGTACACAATCAGTCAAAAATATATAATATACACTGTTGTATACATATTTTTTTATTTAAAAGGTGACTGTCAGGCGCATCATGAAAATAAGTTTTGATCAAATTTTTATACTGTTTTTCACAGTAGAACTAGTTATCCCTTGGTCATTATAAGGGCCCTATTTTAACGATCTAAGCGCATGGTGTAAAGCGCACGGCGCAATTGCGCTTAGGGCATACCCAAATCCACTTTTGCTAGTTTAAGTACAGGAAAAATGGTCGGCGCATGGTCTAAAAGGGTTGTCCCTATTCTCTTAATGAGTAATGGGTGTGTTTTGGGCATAACATGCTATAAACCAATCAGAGTCTCATCTCCCATTCCCTTTAAAAGCCAGTTGCGCTCGTACCATGGCGGATTCGCTATTTACACGGCTGTATTTAATTTGTCATTTTTACAAATGTTTGTGTGCTGCTGCTTACACCCTGTGTGTGT
>NW_015648268.1:0-810 GCF_001515625.1 Sinocyclocheilus rhinocerous
GTGCTTCCTGCATAAACCTGCCCCTGTTGGTTTGCAGTAGCTTGCTTGCTCTACACAGTTACCTTGTTTAATTTCTTAATTCAAGTTATATATATTTTGTTCTATTTGTGTTAAGTTATTTATAATAAGTGAAGAGAAGTTTACTGTTAAGTGCACTGATGTCAGACTCACTTTGAATAATAAAGTTTATTGTTAAATTGTTAAATACCCTGCCTCCATTACATAGGCCTATGTTTGTCACATCATTATAAGTGTTTGATCACCACATTTGAGTTATCATTGCAAAAAATGTGTTTAAGTGTTTGATCACCACATTTGAGTTATCATGCAAAAAATGTGTTTATGAATATATATTAGAGATGCACCGATTGCAATTTTCTTGGCCGATTCCGATTTCCGATTTTTTTGTTAGTGTGATCTGCCGATACCGATTTTTGACTAATCCGATTTTCTTTCTAAGAACTATAATTGATAGGGGTGTGACGAGATCTCGTGGCACGAGATCTCGCGAGATCCGATGTGTCTCACAAGATCTGACTGGTCTCGCGAGAACGTGACGCTATCCTCACGCAGACCTTTCAGATATATTTGCATTACACTGGCTCGTTCACAAGTGGTGGTATGTAAGATATTTCATGTTACATCAGGCAAGTGGCCGCATGATAAGCGAGAAAATTACACAGTGTAGTCTTTATCACCCTGCATGCGCTTTATTAATTTGGTCTGTTACGATGCTCTGTTTGATTACTAATGACTGTGTAGTACGGCGTTGCACACAGAGGACAAAAACGTTCAGCCTCGACTCTTTAT
>NW_015648268.1:872-1019 GCF_001515625.1 Sinocyclocheilus rhinocerous
CAAAAGTCGATTTAAATATGAATCCTGCATGTTCTGCCTGTCTCTGTTAATGAATGTTAGTTTCATTTACTACACACACACTGAAGCACGCGTGACACTCGAGGTGATTTCAGCGTCTGCCGTCTCACTAAATGAGGACGTAAACAC
>NW_015648269.1:0-491 GCF_001515625.1 Sinocyclocheilus rhinocerous
AGCTGAGACAGTTCTGCAGCTTTATTCTGATGAAGCAGCTGACCATCGTGTCCACCTTCACCTGTCTCTGCCGTCCATTACGTCCCTCATTGCTGCAGTCAGACTGAATCTGATCATGGATGGGAAAGGGACATCGAGGCTGTCTTTGTCTGAGTGCATGGAGAGGATGAGGAAGACCATGATGAAGACCCCTGAACCACACAACCTTGAGCAAGAGCAGGAGAACATGTGCGGGACAATCTGACTGCTGCTGTGTCTGCTCCAAACATTCGTGTGCTGCTCTCCATGAGCATGACTACCCATTACCGCGGGAAGTAGGGGAGCTGCAGCATCCCCTGGCGCGTAGCCAAAGAAAAAATGGGGGGGCTGGGGGTGCGGTGTTAAAAATAAATAAATGAAAATTTTGTAACACAAAATAAATAAAATTCATTTTATTAATTTTTATGTTCATTAAAATTCATAGAAAAAAAGTAGCCTAAGCCTACAATGAC
>NW_015648270.1:0-368 GCF_001515625.1 Sinocyclocheilus rhinocerous
ACACAGGAACAGTTTCTTCCCTCAGGCAATACATCTCATGAACACCTGACAATAACTGTGAAACACACACTATTTATTTACTCATACACTTATTTATCTAACACACATACTTAGTCTACATTTCAATTTGCACATAATATACCTGTACATACAACTGTCTATTGTTATATACCTGTACATACAATTGTTGATTTGTATACTTTTTATTCCTTATTTTACTTGTTCTATTATTTTTTTTTAATTATTATCTGTGTTATTTGTTCTGTCACTGTCATTCTGTTACACTGAGGAAGCTTCTGTCACGAAAACAAATTCCTCGTATGTGTAAACATACCTGGCAATAAAGCTCATTCTGATTCTGATTCTGA
>NW_015648271.1:0-545 GCF_001515625.1 Sinocyclocheilus rhinocerous
CGCCCTCCAGTGCCCGCTCCTAGAAAGCGCCCTCAAATGTCCGCTCCTCCAGAGCGCAATCCTGTTCCCGGGTTCAGCTTAGAGGGGGCTCCTGATCCAGAGTTTAGCCCCGAATGCCCGGAGGCTCACGAATGCCTGCCTTCCCACCCGCTCCTGCCTCCTCCTCCGCTGTTGTCTGGCAGCCCCTCTGCTCGCCCTCAGCCCACGATCGGTACGGTGCGAGCTCCGCGGGTCTGCCATCCTCCATCGTCACCTTGGCTGGAGAAGCCCTTGCTTTCGCCTCCAGCCTCTAAGCCCCGGACTCCGCCTCGGCCTGTAGACCCAGCGGCTCCACCATGGCTCCTAGCTCCCTCTTCTCCACCGTGGTCCATCAGTCCACTGGCTCCGCCGGGCTCCCTCGTCCCTCCGGCTCCGCCTTGGTCTGTCGTCGACCAACCTTGGTCTGGTGTCGACCAACCTGCGCCTCGGCACTCCACTCCTCTGGCTTCGCCTCGTTCCTCCGTCCCTCCGGCTCCATCAGGCTCCTTCATCCCCTCGGCTCCTCC
>NW_015648272.1:0-913 GCF_001515625.1 Sinocyclocheilus rhinocerous
TTTTTAATGCACTTATTATCATTTAAATAATAATAAAACAAAGTTAAAATTATTATTATTATTATTAACAATATTATTTTTTTACCTTATTTTAAATATACCAATTAAACAAATCAATAAAACTCTGACTATTGCAGTAATCATGTTGCACTGTAAAATAAAATGTATTTAATAATAATAATAATAATTATTATTATTATACATTTAAATAATTAAAATATTTCATAATGTAATATTTTATTATTATTTAATTATAATAACAATTATGAATTAATAATTATAACAAATTAGAAAATAAATATATTATGATTGCAATAATCCAATTGTACTGTTAAATAAAAAGGGAGTCTTTAAAATAATTTTAAAAATACAATTATTTTTGTTATTATTAATAACAATTACAATTAATCAATAATAATATCTTTGTTTTATTGTTATTTAAATGTTAACAAATCCATTAAAAATGGCACAATTGCTGTAAAATAAAGTTAGTTCTCATAACAAAAAATTCACAGTTTTATTATTATTAATAATGACTTTTTATTTAATAAATATTGCAGTAATAATATTGCAATACGTTTTTATTTATTTGTTAAATTGTTGTAATTTAAATTACAGTAATAGCCTAAATAATCATTTTATTTAATGATTAAATACCGACTTTTTATTTTTAAGTGCAATATAATTATTATAGTACAATAGTATTATTGTAATCATATTTCTTTATTGATTTATGATTCAAATGATTAAATCATATTGTGTTTGCTATTATTAATAATTTTCATTATTAAATACTGACTTTTTATTTTTAAGTGAAATATAATTATTGCAATAAGAGTTTTTTTTACTGGTATATGTCACGATCTGTTACGGTGCGGGAACACGGAGCAAGGAACGAGGAGACCAAGAGTAC
>NW_015648273.1:0-155 GCF_001515625.1 Sinocyclocheilus rhinocerous
GTTAAGCATTGCTACCTTGACAATGCAGCCTGTTCATTATCATTAAAATACATTATTAAAATACATTGTCAAACATATGAAAAAAAAAAAATGTAGTAAAATCTGTTAAGCCGTTAAGGTTAAGTGTTATCACTGTACCGCCGTGATGTTATGCA
>NW_015648273.1:370-509 GCF_001515625.1 Sinocyclocheilus rhinocerous
TTTCGTTTTAGCCTAAATTAATTCGTTTTGGCTTGTCGTTTATATTGCTAGAGCTTCTTATATTTTTAATTGTTGTTCTTTTCTAAATACTGTGAATTGAAAGGATTTGTTGTGGAGTGAGGGGAACTAAAATAGCCTA
>NW_015648274.1:0-921 GCF_001515625.1 Sinocyclocheilus rhinocerous
TTTGTGAAAACAAAATGTCAAAATATAGGGGAAATAATGTTCCATAATCATTCAGCGTAAATGATATGTTTATGTAAATATAAAACAATATAGTTATTCTGACCTGTACTTATTAAAATATGTAAAAGAAAAGTGACTATTGTAATGTGGTGTTTTGGGTTGTGTTTCATGTTCATGTTTTCATGTCTTTTATTTTGTATTGTTTCACCCTGTTAGTGTCATGCTTCCCTTGCCCTCTTGTCTTCATGCTATTGGTTCTTCTGTTCATTGTGTCATGTTCTGATTGGTAGTCTTAGTCATGTGTCTTGTTCCCCATTGGTTTGTTCATGTCATGTGACCCTCCTTGTGTGCTATAAGTAGCCTTCATGTTCCCTTTGTGCCCTTGTCGTGTATTGATGTTGTAACCTGCTGTCAGTGAGTCTAGTCTGTTCATGTCAAGTCTGTTCATGTCAAGTCAAGTCTCGGATTATTGTTTGATCACCTGTAAATAAACTGCACTTGGGTTCTTCACTACGCTCGCCTTGTTTGGATCACTCCGTAAATAAACTGCACTTGGGTTCTCACTTCAACTTGCCTTCAGTGGATGATTTGTTACAACTATATTCTATTACATTTTAAATTATTGAAAATGTATTGCTAACAATTGGGTAAAACCTAGTAATCTGAAGGATAGTGGCAAAATATAAAGATTTAAAATATCAATTAATGAATTTTTTGGGGCTACACTATATATGATCCTTAAATATAACATTTTAATATGTCATCAAATGATTTTTGTTCTTTATATGCCTGATATTTATTTTTTTATTTATTTATTGCTATATAAACACTTTTTTGTCTTTGATTCATATACTAATTGACACATTTTTCTCGATTGCTAAAACACTAACCAGGCTTTTGAACTAAAATTTCAAAACCATA
>NW_015648275.1:0-227 GCF_001515625.1 Sinocyclocheilus rhinocerous
TTTAGATTGTAAAATTTTGAAATTTGAAACAAAAACAAAATGGTTTGACTTTAGCTTTGTGATACTACATACAAAATCGGAACGAAACAAAAACAGCAGACGGGCTGAATGAGACGCAAATGTCACTCTCTGACAGCAGGTGGTGCTTAAACAGCAAGGCTGCTGCCCCTTTAAGACCGAATGCACGGATCCAATATAATGATGCACGTGCGATTTCTTTCTCTCTC
>NW_015648275.1:348-473 GCF_001515625.1 Sinocyclocheilus rhinocerous
CGAAAGAGGAATCAATTCTGTGTTCGTGCTCTGCCTGAAACGCCGCTCTGTATGTGCGCGCTTTGAGCGTGTGCACGCGAGCACCAGGGTTGCCAGGTTTTCACAACAAAACCCGCCCAATTGCT
>NW_015648276.1:0-205 GCF_001515625.1 Sinocyclocheilus rhinocerous
AAACACAAATATGCAGCAAAACACAAACATACATGCAAACACAAATGCTCAATCACACACAAACACTCAACACAAACATTCACACAAACACTCAAACAAACACAAATATGTGGCAAAACACAAACATACACACAAACACTCAACACAAACACAAGCATTCACACAAACACTCAAACAAACACAAATATGCGGCAAAACAAAAATA
>NW_015648276.1:358-922 GCF_001515625.1 Sinocyclocheilus rhinocerous
AACACAAGTATTCACACAAACACTCAAACAAACACAAATATGCACCAAACACAAACATACATGCAAACCGCAAACCCAGCATACACGCGATTGCAAACACACACACACACACACACACACACACACACAGCAGTTAATCATTGAAACTTTTACGATGTCTCATAGAAACCTTTTACAAATAAAAAAATTTACCATCACACTGTGTATCTCTACAAGATGATGAAAAGCAGTATGATTAAACAATGACGTAACTTTTGTTTTAACAAATTAGTAAAATTTTTTAGATTTTTCAAACCTAAAACCATGATGCTCCAATGCATGGGGTTAGAAGTAGTCAAATGAGCCTCTGATGAATGCAAGGCGCTTACAGAGAGTTTTCTTTATGAATTAGACCTAAATTAGACTGAAAATCAGTTGTCATAAAGTTGTTTGCAACAAAAGTACTTTTTAAACAAGGCGCTATGAATGTCTCATAGAATTTTTACAACAGATAAAACTTTCTTTCTCAATTTAAAAATTGTATTATTAACCATGATGGCTCATAAAACAAGCCTGGACCCAAAT
>NW_015648277.1:0-1304 GCF_001515625.1 Sinocyclocheilus rhinocerous
ATATATATGTGTGTGTGTGTTTGTGTGTGTGTGTATAGATAGATATAGATGGATAGATATATGCACAATATTGAAATATTTAAGCATTTTTTAAAAAAGCAATATATATATATATGGCAAAAATGACTTAAGCTAATCTAAAATGACTTAAAGGAATAGTTCGGGAAAAAATGAAGAAAAAAATACCACTGGGAATGTGCTCACCCTCAGGCCATCCAAGATGTATATATATATATATATATTCACAATATTGATATTTTTAGTTTTGTTTTTTTTAAGCAATATATACATTCTGCCAAAATTACACTATTGACTGTATCTTCAGACAACATTTCCACTAAACAAATCACATTGGTTGCATATGATTTACTCTATTAAATGTGTAAATCTGTAATGTAATGTTACCAATGCTTTGGCAATGTAAAGTCATTTTACCATGCTGAGAAAACCTTGAACCTGTTTAATGACTGAAGAGCCTCCTCCTGAAGACTCTGCTGTAGTTTCTGATAAACTGCAAGTCTTTCTGCGAATAATCTGTGTCTGATTTTAATCTTCTTGAGCTACACTTTACCAAATCTCAGTCAGGTAATTGGAAAATACTGCTGTAGTCGTTCCCTATTCAGAGCATTGATTGTGTGCAGAATTAATTGGATGATGAAATTAAATGGTCTCTATATGACAGGTGGTTATAAAAAAAAAGACAAAAAATAATTCATTACATTTCGACTATGAAGTTTTTTACTTATAATAATGTCACTGACGAATCATTCTCAATAAGACCAGGAACAGCATCGATTTTAAAGGGGTCATATGATGCGATTTAAATTGTTCCTTTCTCTTTGGAGTGTTACAAGCTCTTGGTGCATAAAGAAGATCTGTAAAGTTGCAAAGACTAAAGTCTCAAATCCAAAGAGATATTCTTTATAAAAGTTAAGAGTCAGCCACACCTACCTAAAACGGCTCGTTCTAACACGCCCCACATGTCTAGGTCACTATGTGGGAAGATTTGCATAACGCCGCCAAATGTTCACGCAAAGAAAGAAGACCGTAACTTTTATTCTCGCTGAAGTATTATTGTTGCCGCTGTCGCCATGTCGTGAAGACGCTGTGTGCCTCATGTGAAAGCGAAACTACTTTGTTTGGCCTTCCAAAAGAGGACGATATCCGCTTCATCATGCCTAGAGCTGATCCGTGCTGGTCGCTGAGGAAATACAACAACTTCACGCTGTGGATCGCCAGATCGGCTTTCACCGTGGACGAAGCAAAGTCCAGCCCGGGGTCGTCACATGTAGTTGCCGCAAGCC
>NW_015648277.1:1531-3863 GCF_001515625.1 Sinocyclocheilus rhinocerous
AGTCAGAGCACACCTCGCTTTTTCAGACCGATGAGCTTTGTAAAAATCGACGCGTTTCAGAAAGGCGGGGCATAGAGGAGAAACAATAATGTACAGTATGTGGAAAATAATGTGTTTATTGAACCTTAAACCGCATAAACACATTTCATTACACCAAATACACAAAATACTGTTCTTTTTAGCAGCATCATATGACCCCTTTAATTCCTAAAATAATGCTTCCTAGTAAAAAAAAAAAAAATCACTAGTTTATAATATACTGGCACTATACTAGCACAGTAATTGGCCTTTAACTAACGCTTCCATGAAAATGTTCATCAGCAGTGGAATTGAGAGGATTAAAGGAATAATGTCACATTTGCAGGGAATCTAATTTTAAATGTTCTTGATCCTATCAGCGTTCCGTTTCAACATTTAAAGGCTTTCCAGCCAGCAGGGAGACGACGTGCTGCTTGAAACAGCATTTTCTCGTTCGTGATCAGTTCAGCCTTTATTTTCTCTTTGATGAGCCCAGGTCTCGTCTAATAAATGCCAGAAGATTACAGATATGCTTTCATGTGTCTGAATCCACCCGATTGCTCATTAAAAGACCTAAATAGAAAACGCCTCAGGGACGAATAGAAATGACTCAGGGACAGTTCATTCTCGCTCTGCGAGGCTTTCTCATTTATCTGAATCCAGCTGTAGTTCAAATAGCACTTTATACACGCTGTCGTCCTGACTGTGAAGGATTTGTTGCATTTTATCGACAAAAGGAGAAAAAAAGAGTAATGAAATATGAATTTAAGGCAAGAAACCAGGTGAATGTTACTAATGCATTGAATTACAAACATTTTTGTATTACAGGTATTTCAAGTAAATTACAAGTATTTATGAAGAAAATGTTTGTATTTTATGCTTAAATATACAAATGAAGCGTTATTTGAATTAAATATGAAGAGAACTTTGGAAAAAGCAAGGTTTAAAATTCTTGTTTGATTTTGTTGACATATTAGAGTTAAAGGTTTTTAAAGGAAATTTCTCTTTTTATCACTCCAGAAATAAAAAAATACTGTCTACAGCCAGAAAAAAAAAAACACACACATTTTCACCATGTTTTTATGAATGATGAATGTTTTATGTGAATGATATATGAACAAACCCTTCAGTAAAACCCTTCAGAATATACATAGAAATAAAACTGTAAAATCTGGTGTATGCAAGTGCTGCTGAAGTGGAGCAAAAAGCTCATTTTGAGAAAAAGGCCTTTATAAATATGTATTGCAATACAAATCTACAGACGCAAATAGATAGAGTGCAATTAAATAAACACATAAATGTGCATTTTGCATATTTTCTTTGCACTACTCTGAAAAAAACATGTTATGAAAAGTCAAATAGGCCAAAATTGACCAGTGCAAGAAAACAAATGGTTTTGCCTGCAGCGTCTACATAAAAAAATAATGAAAAATACTCCCAGATTTTTCATGTGCAGCACATTGCATGTTCTCAGCATGTGCTTGTCTTTGAGCAAAGCATAACGTGTGCATAATGACTGCAAGCACACGGCAGAGGAAGGGTTGGCATCGATGTCTCACAGTGATAAACTAGCCAAGAACAGCTCAAGAGGATGAGTGACCTTTTCTGACTGCAGAAGGGGCACAACTGGCCAGGAATATGTTGTCATAATGGAGCACTTGAAGGTGCCAGCAGCAGCATGAATCAGTCCTGCGAAACACAGCGTCACCGCCAGCACAGAAATAGAAGCAGTTCATGTTCTGACCTGCTAATATGTACTCAATGACCAAGTATGTTTGTTAGTTACCTGCAGAGATGGGACGGCTCCCACATGTTTCCCAATACAAAAAAAAATGCAAGGGGAAAATAAAAAAAAAAAGTTGTTTCCAGGAGTGAAGGCATATGTACACAATTTTGAATTTTGCAACCATATTAATATTAATGTTCTTGTTTTACTGTAAAAATAATGATTTGGTCACAATGGAAAAAAATAAAATAAATATAATATAAATACAAATAAATGGAAAAAAATAAAAGAAATAAAATGTGATTAGTAAACTAATCTAAACATCACAACATGAAAGTAATAACATTTATTAAATACATTGCAAAATAAATAAATGTTTAACTAAAGGGATATTTCACAAAAAAAAGATCATTCTGTCATGATTTACTCATATTGTTCCAAACCTGTATATTGTCAGGGTTCTGGACTGTCTCTGTGTGTTTTGCTCCCCATGACCCAGTTTCTCCTCGTGTTAATTGTGGAGTGGAGTGGACTCTGGCAAGAAACGGATCGCCATCCTGTCCCATGGATGATCTCGTCAGATCCACC
>NW_015648277.1:3893-4791 GCF_001515625.1 Sinocyclocheilus rhinocerous
CAGATCCACTCCAGACCCAGTGCCCAGCCCACCATCCCCCCGCGGTGCGGAGCATCAGCCCGAGCCCACCGATGACGGAGAGCCAATTCCCGCCGCGATCGACGAGCCAGCGCAAAGCCGAGCGACTGAGCGGAGGATCGCCCCGGACGTGGAGCTCAACCCGTCAGACCAGGTGCGAGAGCCGGCGACCACACCCACCGCGAGGGAGCAAGCCGTGGACGGTGAGCGCGCGGAGTGGAGCTCCGCCCACTGCACCGTGGCTGAGGGTGAGCTGATCGTACATCTGGGACTGCTGGACTTCGAGGGGGACTTAATAGACTGGGAAACTGAGCTGGAAGTCGACTTGCCCCCCCTCTCCTCTCTCCTTGGTCCCCGCTGGTCCCGTCCAGCCCTGAGGGGGCTCCCGTTTCCCACTTCAGCCAGGAGTGGGCTCTGATCCCTGAGGGCAACCCTGAGAGCCCAGAGGCTCACAAATGCACACCCACCCGCCCGCTCCTGCCTCCTCCACCGCTGTCATCTGGCAGCCACTCTGCTCACCCTCAGCCCAACATCAATACAGTGCAAGGGCCGCGGGTCTGCCATCCTCCAGCGTCGCCTTGGCTGGAGAATCCCTCACCTCCGCCTCGAGCCTCCGAGGCATGGACTCTGCCTCGGCCCGTAGACCCAGCGGCTCCACCTCGGCTTCTAGCTCCCTCGCCTCCACCGTCACTCGTCGATCCACCAGCTCCACCGGGCTCCACCGGGCTCCCTCGTCCCTCCGGCTCCGCCTTGGTCCGGCGTCGACCCGTCGTCGCCTCAGGACTCTGCTCCTCCGGCTGCACCTCGTCGCTCCGTCCCACCCGCTCCTTCCTCCCGCCAGCTCCACCTTGGTCCTCAGTTGCTCCGGCTCCGCCGCGGA
>NW_015648277.1:5120-5261 GCF_001515625.1 Sinocyclocheilus rhinocerous
GGCCATCCTCCAGCGTCGCCTTGGCTGGAGAATCCCTCACCTCCGCATTCAGCCTCCGAGGCCCGGACTTCCACCTCGGCTCGTAGACCCAGCGGCTCCACCTCGGCTCCTAGCTCCCTCACCTCCACCGTCACCCGTCGA
>NW_015648277.1:5460-13214 GCF_001515625.1 Sinocyclocheilus rhinocerous
TCTCCACCTCGGTCGCCAGAGCCCTCGGCTCCACCCTGGCCCCCCTGGATCCTCGGCATCCCCCTGGCTCGTTGGGTCTCTGCCTCGGGCTCCTCCGCCACCTGCTCCGCTGCCGTTGGTCGGCCCTTTGGAGTCGGCGGCCATTCCTCCTCCATGGCTCCTTCCTCCGTCGGCTCCACCGTGGGTCGACATTACGGCTGTGGTCTGGCTCCAGCTGGGCTCCTCCTGCTCCGGGCCCCTCCTGTCTCCTCCCTCCTTCGTCGCCTCCCGCTCGTGACTCCAGCGTAGCGTGACAGAGGACAGTGACAAAATAAAATCGTATTATTTAAATTTTAAAAACAACATGTGACCTTTTGTAATATCATGCTAAATATATTTTTTCAAACAGTAAAATGGGTGTTTATCCATAGAAAATATATATAAATCGTCATTGTACTGCAAGTCACGTAAATTCCACATAGGTAAACACACTTGCCCAATAAATCTTTTTATTAAGACACAAAAAACATTTGCCTCTGATTCTCATAGCTTTTTAAATTTTAATTAAGCATATCGTTCATGGTAAGTGTGTCTAGCATCCTTTCATTGCTTATTTAGTTCTGCTTCTAGTGTCTATAAGAGAGTTTTTCAGTGGTCTAGACATATTGAGAGTAGACTGGTGTTTAGAGGAGTTCTTGAGTGGAACCTCTGGTCCACTGATGAGAGGTTCAATGAAGAAGCACTAATACCCAAACAATTATAGAGAGAGCAAAATGAAAAGCCTCTCCAAAAAAGCAAGCAGTCAATCTTTCATCTCCTCATCGCAACCACCGCTCTCCATTAGAGCAGTACGGCAACAGTTGTGCGTCCAACAGAACACTGTTGAGCTAAGTAGATTTATATGTTCTTGTAATATGGTAAGGTTCAAATCTATCGCAAGGAAAGACTCATGATTATTGGGGCTGATAATTGCAATATGCAATTAAATGGACAAAAGTGGGACCTTTTCCCAGTAATTTCTGGGAAAGCTGCAATATGGAGGTAGAAATTCATAGCATGTGGTATACTGTAAGTGCAGGTGTGTATGCAAGGTTTTTTGTATGTCTAGGTTATACAAGAGCTCTTTTTGTATAAGCTGATAATATCAGCATAAAAGTGGTTTTGACATTTCATAAGTCACATAATAATCACAAACAAATGTTCTCTTACCTCACTGTCTGCTGCCTGCAAGGTGGATCTTCTTTAAAGTAGATACATCTATCGAAGTTGTGGCACAGCAGGTACTACATGTAAAATGTATACACTGAATGCAATGCAAGTAGCTTCAGATAAAAGTGTTGCATAAATGTTACATAAATGTTATGTTTCAAGTGTGGAATGAGGCGCCTCCCCTCTACTTGTTACAATAAAAAAAATAGCAATACATAGTATATATTGGTATACAGTACACATAGCATATACCAATATATTTAATATATAGCCATTTATACTGTGTACAAATGGTAAAATAGACAGTAAATTATCATGCTATTATTCAATATTATAAAGATAAACATACTGCTTACAAAATAAAATAAGCTAGTTTTATACTGCACTGATCATGAAAGCAGAATGAAACCATAATGACAACAGTAGGATATATACTGTATATACTACTACTACTACTACTGATAATAATAACAATAATACGCTATCTGGGGGTCCATAGACCTAATTTTAAAAACTCTGCTCTAGAGATAAAGCAACAATGACAAAAAATGTCACGATCAGTAATGGCACAACAAAAATACAGTCCAAACCACTTGCAACTATCCTGAGCTGTGACGTTAGAGGCAGCAGACAGGGAAAACATCTCCAACAATCCATTTTGAGCTATTAAGAGCACTCCAAAAGAAATTGGGCACTGGTAAAACATTTACCAGGCCTATAATACAATGATAAATATCAGAGTATATGTAATTGTTGAATGGCTATTAATGGAGAAAGATGCTATCTGCAGCCAAATGGTGTAGCTGCAGTATCTACCACCAAAGCTGCAGCTAACACCAAACAGCCATGCTACCCAACCAAACCTTGACTCTGTTGGTCTATATGAAAGCTTTTTGTCACTTTAATCAGTCTGAATAAGCTCTTTGCACTACAATCATTATATCTGCACTGTTTGTTTACTTCACTGGTTTGCACTCTATCTGCCATGTGCTGCTTTATTTATTTTTTTACATGACCTTATTTGTATATTTGTATAGTTGTATTTTATATTTAATCTGTATCTATCTGTATTTATGTTCTACTGTTAGTGTTATCTGTATGCACCAAGGCTCTGAGAGTAACGCAATTTCAATTCTCTGTATGTATGTGCTGTACATGTGGAAGAATTGACAATAAAGCAGACTTGACTTGACTATAGATGTGTTACCTAGGCTAACCATCTGTCCTCCCTTTCCAAAATTTTCTTGTTTCTGTGTTCAGATGAGTGATTCTTGTCATTTCAGTGCAGATACACCAGATCTTCTAACACTGCCATCCTGATCCAGAATACATTCTACAAAACCGTCTCAATGTTGTGTTGTCTCACTATCCTGCCAAATTATGTCTGACTTTTTATCACCAGCACAAGTAAACACCAGCCCTGACATGAGACGATTACAAATCAACCCTTTTGTTAATATTTTTCCCATGCAGCAAAGCAGCAAGAATACAAATGAATGGTTGTGGACATGCAGAAGCACGGAGTTGAATTACCAAAAAGGTGACGTAAAATATTTATCTGTCTCTGGTGGGGCAGAGGTAGTTGCTGAAGCCAAATCACTGAATAACTCAAGCACATAAGATTACAAAGAGAGACAGAGACTGAGGAAGAAGACTGGTAATATCATGTAAAATAAACAAAATAAAAACACAAAGAGTTGATTATTACGAACAAAACAATTCATCTCAACAGATTAAAGCAGACTGATGCTATGATGAAGAGACTCAGGCTTGTGATATTTTCCAAAAAGCCTACCCGGCCCATTCTCCGGCTGAATGGAGAAAGAGGAAACATCTTTCATCTTTCTGTCCATGGATTGATGCCAAAATGTTAAGAGCTCGCTCAATCTTTTATGAGGCCAGCTTTGGATTTAGTGCCGCTTTGTTTCTACATCTTCCCATTTGGCAGAGGCCACCTCAACCAATATACTCACACCACAAATTTAATTAGACACACTAAATGCAGTCATGCTGAACCCCAGCAACACTTTTGGCCACTTTTGGCTTTACAAAAAAATAAAATCAGATGTCAACATGTCAGATGTCTGACACAATTTGTGTTTGTTTTAAGCGAAGAGATGAAGAATACTTCCCGTCAAAACACAATGACTTGCAGTTTCAAACATGATTAACTTTCCTGTCAGATGTCAGGTGGCATGTAAATTTTGCACCCAGTAAATGAGCTGTTTTCAACTACATCATTATTGATGAATCACTGACTGACTGAATCACTGATTGACTGATGACTTCTAGCAACCTTATTAACAAATCACTGCACACTGCTCCCATCCAAAAAATATTTAGACTGAAATAAGGACTTGTCTCAAGCAATCGACTCACGTCCAAGTCGAGGCACAAATAATTGTATTAAAGTCAAAGTAGGCTCTCAAATAGGCTAATATTTGCCAGGTTAGTTTCTCAAATTGTGACTCAAGATATTTTACCTTTAGTCCGCTGTACTCTGCAGCAGACCCTCGGTCCACTCCGGTGATATAAATGCCCAGAGCATACTCAGCACCTCCACGGATCATCAAACCCAGAGATCGCCCATCATCCAGTGAGATATTCACCTGGGGAGAGAACACACACATTTGTATATTATCATGCTCATCTCACTTGTTTATGTATTCACTAACAAGTCTTCACAACAGCATAACTCCTAAAGCAATCTAACAGTACACGTCCAATTTATTCTCTAGCTGAGCAATAGGCTCCCAGGGGAAACTTTGGGATTGACAGCTAAGAAAGGGTTGAAAGTGTCAAAAAGTTAAACTTTATACAAATGAGAGGAAAAACGGCTGTGACGTCTGCCACAAGTGTTTCAAAACCTGCCGATAATGCTGGAGTCTTTGCTGAATTCAATGCATAAATCACAGCTACATATTTCTAGATTCATCTTAGATTCCAAACTTAGCTTTGCACTCTTTCATTGTCATTAGACTATGGCTGCATTAACTTAATGTATAATTTATGCTGTATGTAATAATTTAAATAATTTTCTTCACTTTTTTCCATCTGTAATCTATTGTAATTGGATACATTTATTAGTTTCATTAACTTTAGACACTTTCGGTCATGTGAAAAAGTCTTGTAAAACGCTTTTCACAATGTTACTTACTGTATATATTTATTTTCACTAACAATGTCCACTAGTGAATATAGAGGTATGTCTGGAAAAATTGTTAAAATTTTCATTATCTTCTGAAATAACAAGTACATAAATAAGTAAATAAATAAATGTCATTTATGGGGCATTGTGTTTAACAGCTTTTTTTTGTGTGTGTGGAAATTTATGGAATAATATAGCCAACTCGTTTATCTTGCTATGGGTAATTGTATAGCTGGCACTTTAATAAATAGACAGAATTAAAGAGGTCATATGATGCGATTTCAATTTGTCCTTTCTCTTTGGAGTGTTACAAGCTCTTGGTGCATAAAGAAGATCTGTAAAGTTGCAAAGACTAAAGTCTCAAATCCAAAGAGATATTCTTTATAAAAGTTAAGAGTTAACCACACCTACCTAAAACGGCTCGTTCTAACACGCCCCCACATGTCTACATCACGATGATTCAAATGCGAGTTTTGGGCAGTGTAGAGTAGCGCTTGTTGTTTGTCATTTCTCTGATCACAAGTGCAGACATGGTTTTATGTTTACGCGGCTCGATGCAACGCAACGCGTAAAAAGACAGTATAAGTCATTATAATCCGTAATTATGTCCCCACTGGATGCAACGAATGCCTCGTTTATAATGGGTTTTCATGTTTTTTGTCTTGTCGCTCCGGGAGACGGCATCAACAGTATGGTGAGGGGTGTAACATTTCCGTCTCACGCTTGAGGTATTCGGCCAATCACAACGCATTGGATATCTGGCCAATCAGAGCACACCTCGCTTTTCAGACTGATGAGCTTTGTAAAAATCGACGCGTTTCAAAAAGGCGGGGCATAGAGGAGAAACAATAATGTACAGTATGTGGAAAATAATGTTTTTTTTTTTACTTTAAACCGCATAAACACATTTCATTACACCAAATACACAAAATAATGTTCTTTTTAGCAGCATCATATGACTCCTTTAAATAATATATTTACACATTTTACATAATTTGACAGATTCTAAGTTATGGTAGTTTAACGTGACCTTCATACAATTTAAAAAAAAAGTTTAAACCTGGAACATAAGTGAATTGAACAAACTCCCCTTACAATGACTGCATTAGGCATGGGCCGATTACCAGTTTCAAGGTATACCGCGATTTGAAAATGTCACGGTTTCAAAACTACTAATATTTTCCGTTATACCATTCCTGCGGTATGCGCTGTTTTTCATGTCTCCTCAAAGACTGAAAGTGTAGGAATCCCTCAGGTTGAGTGCAGTGTAGAGAGTAACACGACCCTCCTCCTTCTGTTGGTGCGAGCGAGCGGTCAGTCACGTGTGTGTAGGATGGCAGAACTTAAGGAGCTGCCCCTGGAACTTACGCGATCAGCAACCGGACGTTTTTTGTCTTATTGCAACTCGTCTCTGTTTTGGACTTGCACAAACTGCGTTGCAATGCAATCATTTTCCAAAATGTAATTTATGTGAAAATATGAAGTCCGTAAACGCCCATTAACACGGTTTTGAAACCGTGAAACACAGGTCAGAGACGCTGAAGACAGACGCAAAGAGAAAAATACTGTAGCAGGCAGATTACTCACTGTTCATGATGCACGAACTATAGGAAGAAAATCCTCAATATTGATTTGGGGGTTTATATGAATGTGTTTCTGAGGGGAACTGACTGTCTTCAGCAAAGTTTACGTGGTATTTTCTTTTAATCTCGTCTCTGTATTGAATGTGTTTCTGAGGGGAACTGACTGTCTTCAGAAAAGTTTACGTGGTATTTTCTTTTCAACTCGTCTCTGTATAGTTCATATAGAGTGGGGGAACTATGACGTCACTTTGTAGGCGGATCAGCTGTTAGCATCGCACTGGTTCCCTCGACAAAAAGCCAATGGGATTTTTCCATAGACTTTTGGATTATCGCAAAAAATAAGCTCTGTGTTCAACCATAGTTCATGAAACTTACACGTTTTGTCCATCGAGATAGTCTTCACAAAATAATATAACTTTTATGAATTTTGAAGCCTAAATAAAAGCGGCAGAACTTAAAAGCTAAACTTAGGCTATAAACAAACTACACCACCACGGTCGCTCGCCTTCAACGTCACCACCACCATGCTTCCCACAACTTTTCAAGCTTATTTTTAACGTGTTCAGTGAAAAGGATTTACTCTGTATATGAATTTTAATCCACGCTACATTAACGTTTTCATCGTTAAAATTTCACTTTCACCGCGACTAAGCCGGTAAATGTGGTGTTTACATGGAATAATCATATGAGTTTACCTTATGGTACGAACCCAGAGTCTCTGCATCAGTGGGAAAGCAATAAAACGAGCATCTTCCATCCGAAGACTTGTGTTGCATTGAGGGGCAAAACAAAAAACACTGTCGAACAACAATATAAAATGCGGGAAACTATTAACTGGTTATTCTACAATTAATTGTATTACAAATTATACTACGACTGGAAAATACTGTAAATTGATAAACTGTTCGGCGTGATGACGTTATATGTCTCCGACAGCGCCTGTAGTCCCATTTAGCAACTTGTTAGCAACCATCTTTTTTAAGAAACGTAACAGTTTAAAAAAATCACGAGTGGGGTGTAACTGGTATGTTTTATGTCGTAGAATAATATAGTGTATCTTGAGCTTGTGTGAACCACGGACCTTATTTTACGGATTTAACCAAAATCCCATTCAAAAAACCCATTGACTCTGGGACGATGGAACCGGAAGTGCTAAAATGCTAACTCGCTTCTGGGTTTTTGCCTACAAAGTGGCATCATAGTTCCACCACTCTATTAAAGCAGTGTTTCAGCCATAGACTGTATAAAAACATGGACGTAGTGTCCGTGACGTCACCCGTAGGTTTCCGAAGAGCGTTTTTGAAGCCTAAAGTAGGCGGAGCCGGCCGTCGCCATCTTGGCAGCGCGTCACCGCGCGTCACTCCCGGATAATCGAAAATGGGCAAAGAGGCGGGAGCAGGTTGCTGAAACCAAGCCCACCTAGCTCGACGTGGTGACAGCACGAGTTATAAAAAAATTCACCCCCCTCTAGTGTTGCTTTCGTCAACGAAAATTATGACTAAATATCGTCGTCAACGAACCTTTATTACGTGACGAAAACGAGACGAGACGAGACGAAAATGCTGGTCATGTGACGATGACTATAATTAAATGTATAATGCAATATCGTTGACGAATAAAAACGAGACTAAATGTGGTTTACAAAATAAAAACTATGCTAAAATGTCTCTTCATTTTCATTGACCAAAACTAGACGAAACGAAATGTTATAACGTTATTTCGTCCCGTTTAGTCACGTTATTATTATTATTTTGACTGCGCAGACGTCACTTCCTCAAGCCCCACTCGCGGCATTATTTAGAACAGTGTTTCCCAACCGGGGTGACCGGGGTGCC
>NW_015648277.1:15893-51071 GCF_001515625.1 Sinocyclocheilus rhinocerous
CTGTTTGTTTCGTTCAGGCATGTAGTTTAATTTCACAAAGCTAGTCAGAACATTCTGTTTTTGCTTCAAATTGGGTTATTATTAAATCAAATTATGTATATGAAATTATATAACTAAATTATATGAAATTATATAAATGATATGTATATGAATTATATAACTTAAATTAAATAACTGAAATTACAGATTTAGGTTAAATAAAGGTGTCAGCCTTTATTTTTCTTCTTTTTAGGAAACAAATCAAAGAAAAATAAACAAATATTCTACTGTTCCTAATATTCTGTATGTTGCTCAAAAACTAAATATATTGTGTTCAGTGGAAAAAAGCTTCTTTTTTTTTACCCAGTCATTTAAAAATAACATTTTAGAGCTGTAACGACAATACCGTGATACCGTGAAAACTGTAATTACAGATTTAAGTTACATAAAGATGTCAGTCTTTATTTTTCTTCTTTTTATGAAACAAATTAAAGAAAAAATAAACAAATTCTACTGTTCCTGATATTCTGTATGTTGCTCAAAAACAAAATATATTGTGTTCAGAGGAAAAAAGTAAAAAAAAAAATTTTTTTTTTACCCAGTCATTTAAAAATAAGCTTTAACGACAATACCGTGATACCGTGAAACCGTGATATTTTTGCTTAAGGTTATCATACCGTCAAAATCTCATACCGGCCCATGCCTAGACTGCATACTGAAATAATTTACAGTACATACTAAATATAGACACACTGCTGCACATTTTACAAGCACAGCTTCAAAGTAGCAGATCTCCAGTACTTTAATTGAACACGTACGACACAGTGGATTATTGGTTAGCGAGTGGGATATTTACCCCCTAGTTGAGACTGTGGTTGCACACTTCATTTCGCTCATCAGTTATGGACGCCCCATTACTAAAGGAAAATGCTGAGGCAATGAAGAGGAGGTGACTATAAATTGACTCACCCACCCGTTAGGATTCTAGTGATGTTCGACCTGAATGAAATACCAATCAGATTCAAGTCTGGAATGCAGCCCAACCAACCACTGCGGCATCTAAACCCTGATGAACATTTACCAACAAATCAATTAAAGCTGTGTTTATCACCTCTCTACGGGCTTGACTGTGGGTTTGAGGTGATTATGTTTCATCAGTTCTCATTTGTCTTACATCGTTTCATACTAAAACAATGAACAGATTCCCAGAATCCAGATATGATTCTCCTCAGCATTATTCAGACTAAATATGAGGGTACATTCTGTGTCTGT
Source organism: Sinocyclocheilus rhinocerous (assembly GCF_001515625.1). Classification (NCBI taxonomy): domain Eukaryota; kingdom Metazoa; phylum Chordata; class Actinopteri; order Cypriniformes; family Cyprinidae; genus Sinocyclocheilus; species Sinocyclocheilus rhinocerous. The sequence continues at coordinate 17,145 of NW_015648277.1, forward strand.
TTGTAGCGTAATGATGCAGCCACTTTCTGACCTCTTACATAGTCATGCACACATTTCACAATCCCTCATAGTTTTGTCTGATTGGTTACACTGATGTAATGTACTGCTTAGTGTACTGCAAAGTGTCTCATGACCTTAAATGTCAGCTCTGCAGTAAGCACTAAAATACCAATATTATTAAACACAAATGTACATGTGTAGACACAATTCAGTAAACAGACATCCTTATTCATTCCTCATGCATTACACGTAGTGTGATAAATGGGTAATATGGATTTGGCTAGTTCATCTGAACTCAAATGATAGTTCAAATGGGTCATATCAATCACATTGACATAGAGAGCATTTCAGGTGAGCCAGGCCCAAAGCGTGCCTGAAATACTCTTTCAGCAGCCCCACATCTGAGCCAAAACAGCACAGACCCCTGATAAGAATCTCTGCAGCTAACATGCTCCACTGCCTCCATCCAAAACAAATAGATCACTGTCAGTGCTTGTAATTAGGGCTACCTTGAGTCATCCATAATCAAATCTGAAGAAATAAACAGTTTTTGTTGTTGAATTAACCATTGTCTGGAGTTTAGACAGTTATTATGAGTGAAAATCTCTGTGTTTGAGTTTATGGCATTATAGGTTTTGCAAGTGATTTTATAGGCAGTTGAAGGAATAGTTCACCCAAAAATGAAAATGTTGTGATCATTTACTCACCCTCATGTCGTTCCAAACCTGTATAGGTTTCTTTCTTATGTTGAACACAAAAGAAGGTATTTTGAAGAACCAAACAGTTGGTGTCCCCATTGACTTTCATAGTAGGGAAAGAAATACTATAGCGACCATCAACTGTTTGATTACCAGCAGTCTTCAAAATATCTTCTTTTATGTTCAACATAAGAAAGAAACTCATACAGGTTTGGAACAACGTGAGAGTGAGTAAATGATGACAACGTTTTCATTTTTGGGTAAACGATCCCTTTAAGGTCCAAAATAAGGTCCGCATCTGTCCTTTGCAAGTGAATGAAGTGAAACTTATTTTGCATTATTTTTTACAAATATTATAATTTAATATTATTATTAAATATACATAAAATATATCTCTCTAACAATATGATTATTTAGCTGTGATTTTTTACTTATTTTCACTTTTCTGGCTCTATGCAGTGAGTATTACACATTTGTGATGCCACATGGCTAAAAAAAATTCTTCCATGTGGAAATGAACCTTTAGATATGCAATATAAACCTCTGATGATACATTCTTAAATTTGTGAGTCACTGACAGATGTTGTATTTAGTACATTTAGTGGCAACTGTTTAGGACTGTTCAGACCTTGTCGGCAGTGTTGTGATTGGTGACTGCTGTCCTTTGGGCATTTTTAGCTGAAGAGGCAGAATATGGGATGAAGGTGTGAGAGGGCATAGTGGGGAAAGTTGATGTGTGTGTGTGTGTGTGTGTGTGTGTGTGTGTGTGTGTGTGTGTGTGTTTACGCAGCTAGAGAGAGAAACAAGCCCAGGACAGCTGTCCTAACAAGCACTGAGACAGGCCTATCATTAGTAATGGGTGCGACCAGATTCCAGCAGGCTTAAAAATCTGCCTCTCCAACAAACGCTTCACCCTTCTTCTCCTCTTACTATCGCCATCCATAGAATCACTCCTCTCTCTTTCCTCGTCTATCTATCCTGCTCCAATCACATTGTGTGTGTGTGTGTGTGTTAATGCACCTACAGAGAGAAAAACCCCTGCAGAGCTGGTTTGCAGTTAGCAGAGAGGAATCACTGAGGCATTACTATCATTTCTACGCTCGTTAGAGCTGTCATTTTAAATATGAATAAACTGAGTGACACAACACATAGAGGGAAAAGCCACAGATGTTTAGCATTTTACAACATCACCCTGAATTTTAAATTGCTTACGTTCCACTCAATCTGTCAACATGAGCACTCGTTTACACTCACCTTCTTCTCAGCACCCTCGTGCCGAATGTGTGTGTGGCCATGTTGCTGGATGTCCGAGTGTCTTCCTCCTGAGCCATGCTGCTCCAGCAAGTCTGGTGGTGGGGACACACTGCGGCCCTGAGGGTCCACCCATGTGTACACATGATTGGTCACGTAACCACCTGGGATCCGTCCCATAGAACAGACCGACATGGAGAGCTTCTTAGAGCCTTTCAATACCTGTGAAGGGAAAACAGATGGATGAGGACAAGAAAGGAGGGAACAAGAATGTAGAATGAAGAGGAAATAAATAAATAAATAATTGTCCCTCTCTAAAAGTTATTTCTGTTTCAACATTAGAGATTTAATAACACCTCAAAATAAAAACCTCAAAATATAAAAATAAAAGCTCATTTAAAATATTAATAAATACTAATAGCATATAAATAATACCAAAGTAACACTGGCTAATACTTGATTCAAATCTATAAGATAGGATAATAAATCATTTTAATTATAATAAAATAACACAATTATAAATATACAAATAAAAAATATATATAAATCATTTATAGATTGATTTTATTGAAAAGGGTAAACACTTCACCAAAATTCAGTTATAATGTCTAATGAAAATTCAAAGACCCATAAAATGTTTACGTGAGCAGAAATTACACACTATAGCTTTAATACGAAAGGTGGGTTGTATATCTCAGCTGTAATTTTCTCCTCCTCAAGACTGCACAGTGATTTGACCTACTGTAGAAGTGTTTCTGCGTTCATGGCCTGCAAGAGCCAAACAAGTCCAATAAAAGATCTTACGGACTCTAGTGCAGGTCTCTTGTGAATTGCCTCAAGTCATGTAAATCAGTCCCACCACCTCCCTGTACTGCTCTCATCTCTAGAAATGTCCACAGACATCCATCTCTGACATTTAATATGCTTTATAGGGACAGAGCTGGACGTCTCAGTGGGGTTGGGAGTTGTTTTTTCAGTGCGACTGCAGATACAGACACCACCTCCCTGCACTGAGCAGAAGGTTCAGACAGACACCAGATTTTGAAGTCCCTTGGAGAGATTGGATCAAATCACTTAGAAGTATTTCCAACAGTATTTGCAACTCTGTGTTTGGGCTTCCTCAAAGCAGACAAGAGGAGGACGGGAAGAAAAAGAATAAAGAGCAAGATGGGTATAGAAAGACAGGGTTGCCTGAGTCAGTGCTACAGAGAGAATATGAACAGTAGCCACTGATTCTCATTGGAGAAACTCGCTGACACTAACTTCAAATGATCAAGACAAAGAGGAAGCACTACAAAGATTATGAGTAAGAACGATTAGAGACATATATGAAACATGTTGATCTTCAGAAAGCTTCTCAAAAGCATTCACTGGCAAAAATGTATGAGCAGACAGAGCCACGCAAGTGAATGAAATCCCTCTGGCTCGCTCACAGAGAAGCACCCATGTTGGTCATTTACATGGATCTACATAGATTAACATAAATGTTTAATTGGAGCAGAACAACACATTCAGTGTTGCTTTTTCTGGTGCTGCTGTTGCTGCATGAATTATGAACAATGGCATGTGTGTCCTGGTTTAAAACTGCACTCACAAACACTTTTGAGCAAAGGTAGGCAGGGGGCTAAAAATACGAGCACCAAACCTGTGAAACCGCGTGGAGCATTTCATCTGCAGCCTCTGATTGGAGCACTTGACCAAATGTGGTCAGCTACATAACAACACCTCAGTGTGCAAAAACAACAGCATGGACAGCTAGCAGAGCTACTGAGCAGATCTCTTACATAACAGACAGTATGTGGGGAGTTTATAGCCATTGAGTAAGAGAGACGGAATAGGAGAGAGACTCAGTGCTGTGTGGATGTACAGCGGCTGAGTCACGTTATTCTATCTTGAGAAAGAGTAAGAGGGTTCAAAATGTATTTTCAAAAATAACAAGCTTTCCAGATGTCAAAGAGATTCTTAATTTCATCAAACCTCAAACATCGAACTAGTAAACCTTACTAGAGACATTATAAGGAGAAGAGACTTACTACTCGAATATATTTGAAATAGAAAATAAAGGAGTGCTAAATATGGCAGCTGTAGTAGTCCGACTTACAGCTAAATAAGAAAAGCAATGCTCAATATGGTGACTGTAGGAATGGATGTACTGTCTAACAGCTAAAAGAAGTTTGGTAAAAGTTTGTTTATTCTATCATATGAATGAGCATTAGCTGAATCAAGCTGAAAATACTGCTAAAGCAGCACAACAATATACAATATCAAATTTTGTCTAAATTTTATTACCAATTTATGGAAGTGGAACATGATCTTGACAACCAATTTTGGATATTTCAGAGTTTCCCCATTCAAGTAGATTAGAGTGTTTGCATGACTAGATATAGTTACCAAGATGGCCATGCAGTGGACATTTAAAAAAACTTTTTACATGAAAGTATGCTGGAAAAGAAAAAGATTTCCAGAACAATATTAAGCTGAAGGATCACGTGACACTGAAGACTGGAGAAATGGCTGCTGAAAATTCAGCTTTGCATCACAGGAATAAATGACGTTTTAAATATATTTTAAATGAGAAAAAAGTTATTTTAAATTGTAATAATATTTCAAAATATTTCTGTTTTTGCTGTATTTTTTGATCAAATAAATGCAGCCTAGCAAAAAATAAATATTTCATGCTAAGTCTACTACAAATACATTTACATATTTATGTACTTAATAAAATACCCTGCAATTGTACTTTTAGTAAACTAAACTGGTATACTTAAATTTTGCTAAATTGAAAACTTATTGTGCAGAAGTAGTGCTGAAGTCCAACTAAAGATATACTGAAGTATATTTGATTGCGCTAAAGTGGAACTACTTCAAGTATACTTTTGGTACATTTAAAATATTTAGCATTTAAAGACCAATTTTATTCGAAAACCATACAATCCTCATCAATAGTGACATTAAAACACATTTTAGGCTTAATGTTAAGAAACGTGCATTGTGCACAGATAGTACTCCAAATAAAGTTTAAAGGGGTCATATGATGCGATTTCAAGTTTTCCTTTCTCTTTGGAGTGTTACAAGCTGATTGTGCATAGATAAGATCCCTGAAGTTGCAAAGACTAAAGTCTCAAACTATATCAGCAACATGTCAGTAATTGATTTGAACTAGGCCTATACGTAGTATGAAATAAATGTCTTTTAAATATATTACATTTTACTAGGGGAGCATAAGAGATTTCTTTTAAACACACACATACACACCCACAAAAACACCATTCACCATTCAAGTAGGTAGGAACTGCTTGAAAATACCTGGAGGCATTACCAAAATGGCCACATCCATGATTTGTCTTAAAGGGACGCATTCACAGCCTCCCAGAGACAAAACACCTCTTTAAACTAATTCTTCAAACTTCAGCAAGAAAGTAACACTCAAAAAACAAAAAAGAGGGAGACATAGGCAGATAGGAGAGAGAGTGAGAGTGAAAATGAGGGCGTCTGACAGCTTTAGTGAATAAACCATAAGCCAGTGTCTCTTCATAAACCATAAGCCAGTGTCTCTTCATCACAGAAGCAAAGGACACACCTGACATTTCTGTGCTGACCCTCAGCAGACGTAGCCCTCTTCCGATAAGAACGTGTAACAATCCTATTCCCCGCTCCTACCCGACCAGACGCCAACTGAGACCTGTGCTGACCTGGATATAATGAGTGGTGACAGAGTCGACGATGACTAAACAATGGCCTCACAGCCTTTAACACGGAAGGGTCTGCTTACTCATTCTAAGCAATGCAAATCTGCCGCCACAGACGCAAACACTGAAAGCTGACAGTAAATGGATTTTAAAATTAAAATGGTGGAAAGGTTACAACCAAAATGGTCAAGGTTTGACTAGTTAGCATAGAATGTTTGCCCCTGCAGGCAGATTCTGTAACTGCACCATTATTGAGCTAAAAGGTATCTTTTTTTAATTGACGTCCATTTACAATTTACTGTTTATTCTGATGAAACAAAATTCGCAATCGTAAGTATATAAATACACACAAATTGCATTGATGTTTTTTTCAGTCTGCCAAATTGTATTCACTGTTCAGCACAGTCACTATTGAAGGGTTTGAAGGGACTACGCATGTCTTGTGCCCCCATCAGCCAATCAATATTGTAGTGATGTCATTTTTACCACTAGCTTCAGAGTTATTATGCTGCCTTCAAGTACAGCAGGGAAACTTGTCATAATAAAGCCCAAATCTTAGGTGCATGTCACACATTCAATTTGAAAAGATAACACGAAAGTAGCCTAAACAAAACAAGCGAATACTGTATATTGTGAACATTAAACCCAAAAATGACTACATCCGAATTCAAAATGATTCATTTCTATCCGTTATGTACACATGGTATCAAACGTGTTTGTGAAACATGAAGCAAACCATGAAAGGCGAGTATCTAACTTTACATCAGGGGTGTATTCCAGAAAGCAAGGTTAATTTACCATCTGCTAAACCCTGAACTCTCGGTGGATTAACCCAAACCTTGCTTACTTGAGTTGTGTTGGTTCCAAAAACGCGTCCGGGAGTAAGTTCATTCAACCCAGAGTAAGTTCCTGGTTAACACGCAAGACATTCTCAACAGAGCAATGAATCGATGAGTCACTATGGAAACGAACGCTAAGAAAAAGCGTGCCATACTACTTCTTTCTTCTTCTTCTGTTCAAAGGCCGTTTGCATACTTGGTTCATATCGCCACCTAACGTTCCTCCTTGTTCACGGATTGCTGAGGTGTGTGCTCCTCCTGCCTATGTTCCAGCTCCTGTAAAGCCAAAGACTCGGATTCCCCCACTCATCATATTTACCACTCCAAATGTTGTGTAAAAGATGGCAGATTTCAAGTCAAGTACTTCCAATGGGTGTTCCTAAAAAAAGACTATAGAGCTACATAATTAATACAAAACGTGGATAAAATAGTTCAGAACATTTTTATCATTGTAAGAATGTAATAAATGTTCATATTTAAATCTCTTACTATTGATCACAGACTATGTGATATCTGTGTGATAAGAGACACATGAGGTGTCTTTGGGGTTTTTCTCTCATGAGAAAAAAAAAAAAAAGGGGAAAATAATTGAAATGTTGAAGAGATCTCATTTGTGATATTACATTTTCAAAAAATGATGATAACCCGGAGATTTGACTACAGATGTGGCCCGTCCTCTGGGCTTTATCTGAGCTTATTCTGCTCTCAGTCGGTCTCCTTTTTGCATATCAATCATCACAACTGCAAATTAATTGAATCTACAAACCGGCTGTTAATATAGCACAACTGTACAGGTATCCCATAATACTGTACAAACTGCAATTAATGATGAAACACTTTGAATCTTGTAGGTGACTTTTCAGGTTGAAGTGTAAAGAGGTACCATAAAAAGCACTGTAATCCAGTTTTACGAGGATTAATAATTAAACACAATGTTTTCTGTCGCAGTTTCAGTGTCCTAAACCACAGGGATCTGTGGACAGTTTCGGAACAGCCCGTAAAAGCTTCGCAATATGTGCACTACCCCCTGAAGACTTCAGACCTAGAAACACCATTAAACAGTAAAAAGAAAAAGTAGGTCTGAAGCACACCACTGAAAAAAAAAATGTCAAGAAAAGACAGCCTTCACTCTTTAACATGAGAAACTTTTTTGAACATACATCTCAGCTTTCCCTCTGTCAGATTAGCTTATCGCTAAAACACACTGATGATGCTAAATATCTTACATAAAGATCTTTAGGGACATCAGAGCACTAAACCTGCCATAAAAGAGCAAATCTTAAAACATTCTACCTCATGTGATAAATCAAGCTCATGCTTTTCATTCTTTCCTCTCAGTTTCATTTCTGTACCTCAGCTCATTTGTCAAGCCTTCATTTGTTACTCATTCTCTGTAAATCTGGATAGAGGACTCATATTGTGTAGAAGGAAGGGCAGAGGACTTTTCAAATTTCATGACCCATTCAGAAAGGAAAAGGTCAAGAGCGTATGCCTCCAGGGAGGCACGAAATTATCTCACTTGAAAAGTTTGAAGGCAGCAAAGGTAGGTGAGATAAATAAAAACGTTATCTCTGTTTGCAGATAAGGTTTACTGTATACAGTATGTTCATTTTCAGCGGCTGATAAATACAAAAAGTTGCAAACATGCCCAAAAGGAGCTTATAACACAAAGCAACTTATTTACTGTGAAGTCTGAAAACAAGAGAGACTTGTTTATTTCTAACTCTCCTCATTCTTTAAAAGAAGAGATTTGAGGATCACAGAGCATTTGAGTCACCTGGGTTGCCAATATTTTAATTTGCTTGTTTATTGTTCCATTAACTGTGGAAACGCAGTGTGAAGACAAGCAAATAAAAGACGCACACTCCATTAAAATACCGATAGCACCTATTACCGTCAGTATAAATTTTGATTTTAGATGTGTTCAGTACACAGTCACATAACAGCACTGGAGAATAATGGTATGGCTTACAAATAAGAATAATAATAGAAAAAAAAAAACAGATTAAAAAAAGATGCCCTAGATGAAAAGCTCATCGCTCTCCTCTGCTTTTCTTTAGGATTAATTATTTTTAAGCATAGCTCGCACTCTAAGCTCGGCAATGAAGTGTATACTGTACTTACAGTCACTTTGACAGTGAATTATTGCTTTCTAGATATACACTGTCATATGTACCCTCTAAAAGTTAATAGGCATGTCTAAAACTTAAAAAATTGAAAAATAATATTGAGAAATATTATTTTAATTTAATTCAAATATTTTAAAATTTTAATTATTTTTGTGATGGCAAATCAGAATTTTCAGCAACCATTACTCCAGTCTTTGGTGTCACATGATCCTCCAGAAATCATTCTAATATGCTGATCTGGTGTTCAAGAAACATTTCTTACTATCAGTGTTGAAAATAGTTTTGCTGCTTATTATTTTGAGGGAAACTGTGATACTTTTATTTTCAGGATTCTCTGATGAATAGACAAAGAAATCTTTTGTAACACAATGCATGTTTTATAATCACATTAATGTGTCCTTGCAGAATAATTTAGTTCTTTCTAAAAAAATATAAAAAAACAAAACAATGAAAAATATTTCTGACCCCAAACATGCATACTTGTATACATTTAGTAAATACTGGTCTCCTATGGGAATAAAAGACCAAAATATTCATGACTCATCATGCACTACACATTTTTGTCCAATCAACTTCTCTCAAGAATGAGAAACAGCACTACAGTGGTCAGAAATTAGCCAGTTAGCATCACTCCCTGCTAGATGGCATAGCTACACTATTATGCTAGCAAAAACCATGTTTCCCTACTGATAGCTATTTAAAGTAACAATATATTCTGGCAAAATAAAATAAAATAAAAAACTACCAATGAGATAAATGGAAATACTGGAAATACGAATGGAAATGGCTCTCTCTCTCTCTATTCAGGTTATTGTAAGACCTCCTTGGTTAGCACAGGAAAGACGTCTTTAAATCCATGCTCTCTTTTTACAAATTGTACTGCCAACAGGCTACTTACAAAATTCTTAAAAGAATGTTTAACTAAAGCTAAATCCACTTAAGCACTTCTAATCAATCCACTGTAAGTCTACTTAATCCCTGCCTAACACAAACTTTCTCTGTCTCTCACTTTTTGTACATTCACACTGCATATAACACATGACCACACAGCTCTGCTACAAATGTTTTAGTCGCTATAAACTCAGGAAGGCTCTTCCTCACCTTTTCGTTCAGCTTTTGAAAGCAATCTGACAGACCCAAGACTGGATAACACCCCCAAACAGTAAGAGAGTTTAACAGCGAAATGCACCACTTAGAAAATGCACATGAAAGCATTCAGCTTTCACGGATAAAAAATTTGAACCAAACATTCAATTCAGAGAAAGCAATATTCATTCAGGCAGGCGACTGAGAGTTTTTTTTCTCTCTGTTTTGGGTTAAAAATTGGGTTACAAAACTGGTTTTGCAGAGGAACATGGAATTGGCTGGGTAGTACCATAAAATAAGGTAACTAAAAGGGCAGATCAATTTGCTGTCACCTTCCATATGCATGGAGAATTACCTTTGTCTACCATTAGCAATTGCTCTTGGTCTCTCTTGTAGCTTCATGTCTTAAACTCAGTCATTTCGATTCAATTTCAATAAAAACCGCTGTGCTTCACCGCTGTGCTTCACTGTTGATTCACTGACATGATTCAGCGCAAAAAATGCAGCATATGCACAGCCAGGCACTTAGTACAGATGGAGTATGTGTCACTTCCAAGGGCAGCAGTCAGACACGTTCTGATACCTTGAATCGGACGTCTACGTGCTGCGAGATTGATCTAATATCTGTCAAGGCCAGCAGGCAGCAACAATAGTAGACAAGTTTACCAACTCATCAGTACGAAACCGCTGTCCTCACTGTGGTAATTGCTGTTTTGGGGCTTGAATAGAAGGAGATCAAAGTGAAGCAAACATAAACAGAAAGAAATTTAAACAGGCAGCCAAGTGTCACGACAGAGGTCGAACAGTAGCTTGTTGCAGTGCTTCATTTCACAGCATTTCAAATTGTTCTGGTAGGTAGAGCTTTATACAAAGAGCAAAACAGCTCATCAGTGAAGCTAAAGATGATTAATGCCTCGCACTTCACAACAACTCAGTCAGCCATTCTAAAACACCCACAGTTTTAATTACACAACTTTGTAAAGCACTAATGAAATAACCAACATTTACACTACCAGACAAATTTTTGGACACACCTTTTGCATTATTACTATTTTACAGTACCATAACACAAATGGTAGTATGGGAATTATGCAGTGACTAAAATTATTAAACAAAATCAAAATGATCTTACAATTTTCTGAAGTAGACACTAGTTTAAAAAACTCCTGGCATTTTTGTGGTCTAACTCATCAAAAAAAATCAGTTCATACCAAGCTATAATCATTGACATGACACAATCATTACTGATCATCTGTTAAGAAATAATATGCATATCTATCTGCCAATTAATGGCCAAAACATTTTTTAAATTGCATGACAGAATAATGAAGAACAAGGTTTAAGGTATGAGACAGAGTGAATTTGTATTCTAAATGAGTGCAGAGTGTGACAAAGTGAGATGTAGTCATTCGCCAGTGATAACAGGAGGCAGAAGAAGAGACAGGGCACACAAGCCAGCAAAAAAGAAATCAACTAGTTCATTCAAACCCAGCAGGAAGGCCAGAGGTGTGTGCACAGGCAATCTATGACCACAAACTACAAATGTTCATGCTCTACAAGAAGGTAATTATAAAGAACAAGTTTAATTCCCCTAGTGCAGACTCAGACTCACTTTGTTATCGACACTGTAAAAAAGTTAAAACACCTTAAACTGACCTAACTAAAAATAAGGCAACCTATTACAGTCAATGCTAATTTAACGCAAACAACTGAAAACTTTTGTTCATCTAAAGAACTTAAAAATACAAACCTTATTCTTTCATCATGTTTGATTTTGATTTTATTATTTGCCTATTAAAACTAGAGACAAACATATTACCCTGATAGGTAAATATATTAAATCCCAGAGTTGCAATGAGATGCACATATAATTTTACACACAAATCTCAAAAACAGTGATATCAACAATTGCTAATTCAGTAAAAATATGAACTCTGAACCATGTTAACATCTAACTAACAGTAACAACATCAACAGCAAAATAAATTAAGCCAGTAAAATGAAAAGCAATAATCTTTTTTTTTTTAATAATAATTGCCACATAATTAGATCAAGCAGCAAAGCATGCCGGGAACTTGATTGTTCTTTCTAAAACTGTATGTTCAAAAGACTCAGATTGGACAACATTTGGACAGATTTTGAACAAAAACGTACGCATTTATTTAAGTAAGGTCACTTTTTTTGCAAGTTGGATTTTTTTACAGTACATTTTTTACCATTCTCCAGTGGAACCATAAAACAAGCATGTGTTGGTAAATAATGTAGAATAATCAGACTGTCAAGCTTTAATGTTCATACAAGGTCTTGCATTAGAAATAAGTTATTTATTCATACTTACAGTAGGTCTGTTTTGAGTTTTTGTTTTTGAAAAGCACTTTGCAACATCATGGTGGTCTACGCTATTCTCTTTCTAGAAGCCTCTCAGCTAAAACTGAGGGGAAAAGAGGTCTCTAATTGACTCTACATCTATCGGTTCGCAAAGTCCTCACATTTAAGTTTTTTTTTTATTATTAGTAAATGTGAATTAATGTCTAAGTCACATTTTCTTGGTTAAATAAACAAAGTATAAATCTCATCATTTTTGTGTTTTTAAGCATTTTACATTTATTCCAAAATAACAACTCAAAGCAGTAAAAAAAATTTAAAAATATCTTTAATTTAAACAATTATATGTTTTATTTATGAACTGATGTTCAGCTGTTCTTTTTCATAATAAACTTATTTCTGGAACATCAGTCATTAGAGCTTGGTGAGCTGGTCAGTGGTCACAGATGCGGAGAAGTTCCTTTAATTTTAATAAGCTGATTTCTCACAAAAAAAACCTCAGATCATGTTTTCAGGCCATTTGAAGTTTGATTTTGACTTGACAAAATGGTGATGTATATATATAAGTGTGTGAGTTGTTTACTTGCTTTTTTAATCAGTCTTCCCATTAACACCATTATATTGTTCATTGTGACTGATTCGTGAATTCAGAACAGACACGAACACAAGAGTTGGGATTTATCGCATGAACCAATCACAGCCGAACATAACCAGTCATATCCCATCATATCTTGATGGAGGCATTGCCTCCTCTCACGTGACTTTCCCCCATTCATTCTCAATTACCACCGCAGGCTTTAGGGGGTCTGTTAAAACTCAATGGGCTCAGGGGAGGCGAGAGAGACGCGGTCTCCCGCTGTAACTTTACCTGCTTGGTGTTGCTGTTGCACAGATTTTCTTTAGAAAATTGTGTGATTTATAAGCTTTTTATGTCATATTTGCATTGTTTTATTTTGTAGTAGTATGAATTTTTTTCTCATCCAAATTTTTCAGGACACAGTGCCTCCCATGCCTCCTTGGAGGAAACGCTACTGATACATATATAATAAAATAAATATATGTACTGTGTGTTTTATAGTGAAGTGGAGCACTGCGTTAATTTACATACGAGCAGCTAATGGTGCTCCACAACAACTACATCTCTGCATCTACTCTGTTTCGGTTGCTTATAGATTGCATTTGGGAACCCCAACCATCTTCCCAAACCTAAAGGATTTAAATGCTCCCTATGGTTTCCCACCAAAATGCAAGCTTGATGGTTTAAGGTTTGAAAATGATGACATGGATATATAAATACCATAAATATTAGTATTATAATTTTGCAGTTGTACTGTTGAAAAAATGTTGTTGTTATTATTGCATTATTTTACTGTTACTTTACTTTTAGTCATTTAGCAGACGCTTTTATCCAAAGCGACTTACAAATAAGAAAAAGTAATTAAAACTAAAAGCTAAAACTCTATAAATACTATATATATATACACATATATGAAATTAAATAAAAATTACAAATGCATACAACAACATTTCAAAACTAAAACATTTAAATGAAAACAAAAAAAATTAAGCTAAAAACAATTCAAAATATTAAAAGAACAAAAGGTATGAGTATAATAATGATTCTAACATAACACTAAGCCAAACACCAAAAAACAACTACATATGTGTATGTACAGCCACACACATATACATGTACATATATATATATAAATACATTCAATATATATAATTTCATTTCCATTTTGTATGTTGAAGTACTGAAATAACTCAAATTAAATGAAAGTAAAACTTAATAAAAAGCCTATATAGACATAATAAAAAACTAATAAAATGACAACATTACTACAACTGTAACTAAAACTAAAATAGATAACTAATACAAATCAAAGTATATTAGTTCATCAGTAATCCTAAAAAAATAACACTGAGGCAAACACACATGCTAAAATAACAACAACTTACTGACACATAGTAAGAAATAGTTTATAAAAACCTGAAACAGAAGTGGAAAGAGGAGAGATAAAAAGCGATACTATTTTTTTAATACTTTTTAACAGTGAATTACTACAACAGCAATATTTCTTATTTTAATATTTTATTATTATTAAAATTAAAATATTATTATTTTTTGAACGCAACCTAGAGCTTAAAAACAAACATATTTTGAAATCACAATTTTTCCAGAAAAATAATTTTTCTAAAATCGTGCATGCCTAAAATCTTCAGTGTATTATTCTGTTAACACAGATTTTTTTTTTTTTTGTATAAATAAAATGTGACAATCCTGGGTGGCCAATTTGTAGGTCAGTCCTGTGCGTCCAGAATAAGATGCAACATGGACAAGCGTGCCTTAAAGCTAAAGGTCATGTCATCTTCCATAAGATATCATGTTAACAACTCTGATATTGTCAAATCAGCTTAATTCACACCTCGGCTTCATAGTAAACTTCACAGGCAATGTGAGACGGCCAATTCTCACCTCAAACATCTTTATTTAGAAATGCTTACAGGCTGGCACTTTGAGTAAGCATGGTCAATCATTTTTAATCCCTCCATATGGAACCTGCAATCAAGATAGACTGACTCGCTCAATCAAGCTTCACAAACAGACGTCAGGCCCTGAACTTCCGTTATATAAAATACAATATTAATGTAATTAAACAGCTATACTTGATACTGCTGGTGTGATTGACAGAAAGCAAAAACTGTCTGAATAGTGCCAAGCCAAGTGTAGCTGATACAGGACTGAGCTTCCATGCAACGATTTGACTCACATTGTTATTTGCTCTGTGCTTTTTTTAGTTTGTGAATTCAATTCTGACAGGCAAACAAGCCTGCGACATGAGTAAGACAGGCAGTACAACAAAGCAAGGACAATACAAAAGAACGCTGCACTTCCCTCAGCAGTCTAACATGAACGCTTGAAAAATAAAAAATAAAACAAACACAGAATGAGCCTGCCCACACAAATAGTCAAAGAGAGAGAGTGAGCGAGCAAAGAGGAGAGGAAAGTAAGAGTGAGGTGGCTGCCTGTCATTGCTCTTCTTCTGCAAACTGTATAAGCTTCAATTGTTATGTAACCTATGATTTAACTCTCAAATCTAGAACTAAAATTAGAGATGATAATAGATTCCACCACAGGCAAATTTCTAACTGGACGTTACAGTTGATAAAACATCATACTTCCAATTCTTTTCACAATGCCTGAGACCAGCACCACAGATCCAATGGGGCGTTTTGAGTCAATTATCCAATTTCCTGAAATTACCTTTGGTCACACATGGGGAATGAGAGCAAATGTGTAAAAAAAAAAAAAAAGACCTGGATTAGGACCATGTGAAGAGAAGAGAGCAAGTGAGATGGTTTAGTCACACTGCCAGTGGCCGGGTTGGGGTTGAGGCCAAAAGTTAGTGCACAGTACTGTGTAATCAAGTGGGCAAGAAAAAAAAATTAAAGATTGATTTTAGCCCTGCTAAAGCCAGTAACTCTGACTGGGACTCTGGTCAAAGATTTTTCTGCAGGGCTGTGACTCTGGTAAAGGACTTTACAGGATGAGAGGAGGAAGGGGGAAAGCAAATGGGGCTGTTTGGTACAAAGAAGGAGAGTCAACACTGTAAAAATGAAAAGACCAACTGGGGCTCCTCACACTGCCACACTGACAGATATCTGTAAAGCAGCGATTCCTCACCAGAAGTATGTGCACCCAACGAAGTAGAGATTTAGATTTTGCTTTGTTGAAGTTATAAAACAGAAATGATCGGAAATTAAAAGAAAAATAAATGATTTTTTAAAATTGTTTAATAATTTTTAACAGGACAATATGAGGGCAGTCAAACCATCCTTAATGTTTTTTAATACTATTATTCTTTATTCAGTATGTCCCATTTGGTTTTCACTGGGAAAGTTTCTGCATGATTAAAAGAACAGTCAGAAAAGGTAAAAGACCAACAATTACATATGCAAGTGCATCAAACATGTCCCTTATAACGGGTCTTCATTTTTTCAGTGAATAATTTCAGACTCAACAGATCCAGAAAAGATTTCTTACGACGTGAAATGTTTAAAACTGCCAAAAACACACGTTCACTCACACACACTAAGACAGAGATCACACATCACCTTTACTGCCTCTCCATGAGTGACTCGGTCAAACACCATGTTATTGACTTGCATGATCTGGTCTCCAACTCTGAGCCCCTCTCTCTCAGCGGATGATCCCGGCTCCACCAAAGACACATAGATGCCAACTCCATGCTCTGACCCACCCCGTATGCTGAATCCCAGGCCTTCGTGGCTCTTGCTCCTTTTCAGCGTAACTTGACGGATTTCATCAGGCGCTTCCTGCATCTGCGCTGGCGCTGTCCCCTCAGCCGCGGTGCTGAAAACCAGAGCCTGGCGCACGGATCCGTGACTAGGACCGGTCTGCTCGGACTCGTGCAGAATGTGCACGGAGGATGCTCCAGCATGCGCGTTCGTGCTGCTGAGGTCTTCCGAGCACTCGTGCTTGACACTGGCTGCCAGCAGATCCGTCTTCAGATAAAGCCCTTCCGATGTGTACTGGTCGAACAGCAGCTGGTCCGAGCGGGGTATGACCAGGCGCAGCATGGGTAAGAGTTGGCGCTTGTTGGGTGTGTTGAGAATGACTTTGAGAGTCTGCACGAGATCAAAGACATTGCGTTTGGCGTGGTAAACGTTGAGACAGTGGATGAACTGCTCCCTTTCGAAGTCGTCGAGCAGCACGTTGAGCGCGTTGTGCAACTTCTTGACGTTAACGGAAAGCGCGCGGCCACCGGAGCCCAGGGAGTTCGCGCCCGACTTGAGAGAAGCGCGCTCCAGATCCGTGCTCATTCTCGGACACCTCAAAACCACAGGGGGATTTCACATCAGGCATTAGGAACAGAGCACGGTCACTGCCTCTTGCTAAAAACAGAAGCGCACCGCGATTCGTGCGTTAAACCAGTGGTGAGAGCAGCCATGCTGAGTTGAGTCTTCAAACTAACAACGCAGAATAGCTAGTGCAATGCAGTTTCGAAACTTTTGATTATTAATG
This sequence comes from Sinocyclocheilus rhinocerous, assembly GCF_001515625.1. Lineage (NCBI taxonomy): Eukaryota > Metazoa > Chordata > Actinopteri > Cypriniformes > Cyprinidae > Sinocyclocheilus > Sinocyclocheilus rhinocerous. Next base: position 34,212 of record NW_015648277.1, read on the forward strand.
AAATTGGTTTAATAATCACTTTGAATAGTGGAAAAAGTACACTGTTCTTCCAAAGGCAAACAACAAACCCGAATTAAGTCCCGCGAGGATTTGACGTCCGTTATAGTGACTTTAATCCTTTTGGTAACACACTGTGCGATGAGAAACGGGTGGAGAGACGCGTCCGGCTCCGAGAAAGAAACTAAAACACAGCAAGAACGTTTAAAGTTTGCCAGCTGCGCTCAGAAGAGCAGCGCGTCTGGTCAGTGTGGCTCGCTCGGATTGCTTGTCGCTACTACTGAGTCCGTAATGAGATACCGACCCGGCGCTCTGGAGGAAATGACGCACGCGCGAGGCGCCTCTGTTGCTTAGGAACAAACAACTGTGAGGAACGCATTTGGACAAACTAAACCACATTTTTCCTGTGCGTGAGCTATTTTTAATGTTCAAGGCCCACCAGGCTATTGACGTTAATCAATTGAAAAATAAGTCGTTTCCAAAGAGCATTGCGCACTTAACGTAAAAGTTCTCAAAGGGAAACACAGTCGAAACCACAGCCACCTGATTTCAACTTTACACGAATGTGTCATAGGCAGATCCTCTCAATGTTATTCATTCATTCATTTTTTTTGTTTTAAGGTATCATGTACATCCAGCCTGTCATTGTTTAAAAATAAACAACGATAGGGCGATAACATTATGACTGGCTCTGGCTGTCATGCCCCATGAAATGTTGATTTGATTTGTAATAAATCATTATCTTGTAGATTAGCGCTTATAGATTCTGCTGGCCTAGCAACAACCCAGCTAACAGGAGACGTTCTCAGAACGTTGGTTAACATTCTGTCAAGGTTCTCCAAGGTGATCATTCTTTCAGTAACGTTAATAGAATGTTCATTCAAAGTTAAATATAAACTGGTCTTATATAAAGTTACGCAAAGTTTATATATGTATTATTTACATTGTTTATAGAATGCATTTGAAACATTTTAGTTGGACATTCGTGGTCGTCAAAAGTAACACTTCCATAATGTCTGTAAAATAATAAAATAGAACGCTCCCATAACCAAGACATACTGGACATTTTGAAAGTTCAGAGAACATTTCATAATTTAATGGTAACGTTAGCAAGAAGTTCTTAGAACATATTTATTTTAGTTGTCGAACACTGCAACATACTTATGATTTAATATTTAATTAAAAAAAGATTAATTTATCAATCTGCAATGAAACATAAAAATTGTGCCAGTATGGCAATGGTGGAACATCCCATTTAGAGATCAAAAATATTTGACCTAGCAAAGCCACAACTGACCAATCAGAATCAATCGTTCCAGAGCCATTAAATACAGAAAAACTTCCAGAATCGTAGTGACCTAAATACATTTTTCAGTAATGACTAATGAAAACCAAACCTGATTATGATTGACATTTTCCTTTGGAACACTTTAAAAAGAAATATCTCAGTGCAGATGAAATTCTAAAGGCCCTTACATTTCAATCTTACAGTTGATTTCTTATCCTAAGTTAAGACGGGGCAGTGAAAGCTGTTTTGAACAGATTTACAAAACGAGGGCAGTGTTTGGACGCATTTATGTGTGTGTGTGTGTGTGTGTGTGTGTGTGTGTGTGGTTTATTTGAGAGAGTTCCATTTATACCTGAAGCTCTCTAATCCCTTGTGTCTGCCTGGGAAAAGAGAGTAATATCACATCTAAAACACAGCTTTGCTCAAATCAGGGTGGTGTTTTGAGAACCCAACTCTCACAGAGGCTGTGTCTAATACTGCATCTGCTGAGAAAAGCTGCATAATCCATACTGCACATTCATGGCAGTCCATGAATTGTTTTAAACAATAATAATTATCCTTATTATGTAGGCTGTCTAATGTGCTCAAAAGGCAACCAGCAAGGTTTTAGGTCAGTCTGTGGATTTCAGCTGCTGTGGAAGCTCAGTTAAAACACACGTGTCATCCTCTAAGCTCATAAAGAGGAATTAGAAAGGCCTGTCAGCAGACATCCACAACCTACAGTTCACCAATAGTCTCACTGAGGGCTATTAATAAACTCATATGGACAGACTGTTGCTCCCTTTAAGGCTGTATTTAACCTCATCCGTTTCTGCATTGACCCAATTTCAGTTTTAATGTAGTGCGTTTTACTGGCCCGACAACAACAAAGTGCATTTGTTTTGCCAGGGAGACTGTATATATCGGTGCTAAATAAAATGATTAAAAATATCAATAATACAAATTAAACAAAACAGAGTGCAGCATAATAAAATAAACGTGAACGTACTAAACATTAAAATAAATGAAAGCAGCCTCAGTAGTTAAATGACTGACTTAAAATGATAATGAGACTAAACATCTATAGACCCTTTCAACTGAAATTTCTTCATTCTTCCAGGTGTCCAACCCACTGATTTACAGCCCTTTAAGATGGTGACATTGCGGCAAAAGAGTCAAATTCATTGCTAATTTGCAATTACCGCTCTTGGCATCAGCGCATGGTGGCAGAAATTAATGAACAATTAATGGGCCTAAATGAGACAATAGAGATGCTCATTGATCTTTATGCACTGTATAAGTGATTACACTTCAGCTGTAAGTCACGCATAACTATGACTCACTTACCAAAAGCACACATACACACTCAAAAGTGCTCCAAAATGTATGCCAGAAATTCAATTAAGTGTTAAAATACCAAATATCTTCCCTTGTCCTTTCTTTCTCCGTTCGTGTACGCGTGTTTGTGAGAGTGATTTAATGAAGCTGTGTGGTTGGGTTGGTTTAACCTAATTTGAGTAACTCCTGTTCTCTTGGCTTAAAATTCCCCATGCACCATCATAGTTGGCTGTTTTCTGCTGTCTGCTTTCTTGATAAAGAGTCCCACATTATCTTTTGAGTACAGAGCAAGTGACGTACAGAATAAACAACTAACTTTTATGACGGGTTGCTCAGTCAAGGCCATTAAATTGCAGCCGTTGGCTGTGCTACACAAAGACCCAAATACAGTTCAGTTACAACTGACAGAAGCTTGTTTTGACGCTGAAACATGTTAAACTGTATAACTCCCTGACACTTATACAACAGCTCATAAACACGACGCCAAATTTCACTCTTTGACAAATAAAAATCCAGGAACAGAAGGTAGGAGGGGAAGAACTGATCGGTAAACGTTGGGTCAGAATGCGGTACGGCTTTGATTAATAGCAGATAGTTTAATGGGAATTGAGGGAAATGTGCGTCACGCTGGGCTCTGCCAACCCCATAATTACAGCAATATAAAAGAGCAGAGGGATCGTATGCTGCAGTGCCATGCCCAAGTGCCCAGTCTGACAGAGCACACCACGCCATTAAACACTGCATTACAGATACCTCGCTGAGGTGTATTCAGCTCTCACTACAGGACAAGGGTGATTTAAAAGCCATTTTATGACATCTGACCAAGTCAGAAATAAAATCTGCCAGCGGTGTGTATTGTATGGGTGTGATGCAAGTTAAATCATCTCTTTTTGCTGCACTGCTGTTCAGTTTGTATATGATAGATACCATGTCAGCTGCAGGTTAAGAAGAGGTGGGTGGCAATGATGTAAACTAAAGCTGGCATCCCATGGAGCATTATTTAAAACTTTGGATTTGGCCTCTAGCCGCCCTGTTTTGTGATCTCAAAAAGTACCTGAAATTCTCACTTTTCTATTAATATTAAATGAACTCACTCTGTAAGGCGAGCCAGGAGTTTCCAGTTGGCATCTAATTTAGACAGAATTTGGATGTTCTGGTACCATTATACGTAATATATTTCAGACATCTTAAATTCCCTAATGATATTATTTTCCAGTTAAAAGCACTTAAAGACTGCTGTAATCTCATTAAGTAAATGGAAAAATAAATCAAGGAAAATGTTATTATGGAAAATTCACATTTAGAACAGGAAAAAAAAATATGGAGAGGAGGAATTATTTTGATTTCAAGTTTTAAAATGTATGCTCAAAAGTTATTGTGATCATGTTCATTGAGACAGCAGTTAGGCACAGACACATTTTGGCATGAAGATAAATACTGTCATTTTTAACAGATGGACCCCTTGAGACTGTCGATGCACATGAGAAAGTTCGTATTCACTGAAGGCTAATACAGCCACTGTTGATGTTTAGAGGCTGTGTCAATCTGTTGATGCCCCACTGATGCTGTCTGTATCCCGATGAGCAAAACTTTGAGGGAAGATGCCGATATTTCCAGCAACGTGTCCTTCTAACCACTCATCATTCACTGCAAAATGGAAAAAATACTTGTCTTACCCCATCACTTGTGTGTAACATTAATAACAAAATTTATAACAAAAAGATACCCCTGTGTTTATGTACCTTCACTCAGAATGTCAATTGTGTCGCCTTCACTGAATTCCAAATCCTCTGGGCCTTGTGCATTGTAGTCATACAGTGCCACCATCTGATAGAGAATGGCCCTGTTGGCCAGAGGTTCCTCGTTCTTGGGACAAGATGGAAAAAACAGGTTGCCAAAATATAAAAAATTGCATAATTGATTCATAATAGATCAAAGTTCATGGAGTTTAATAAAAGGGTAAAGCATTTATAGGTTGATTTCCTCAAATGGTGTAAACACTGTGACTGTACAAGCACTAGCTAAATCACTGGCAGACATTTTTGGCAAGATAAGCTAACTAAACTAGAATTTAGCAATTCTGTTTGGTGACAGTAGTGGTACAAAAATTATATTAAAGGGATAGTAGACCCAAAAATGAACATTTTGTCATCATTTTCTCACCCTCGTGTCATTGCAAACCTGTATGAGTTTCTTTCTTATGTTGAACATAAAAGAAGATATTTTGAAGAATGCTGGTAATCAAACAGTCGACGGTCCCCATTGACTTCCATAGTATTTCTTTCCCTACTATAAAAGTCAATGGTGACCAACAACTGTTTGGTACTTCAAAATTCTTCATAATATCTTCTTTTGTGTTCAACACAAGAAAGAAACTTATACAGATTTGGAACGACATAAGGGTGAGTAAATGATGACAATTTTCATTTTTGGGTGAACTATTCCTTTAAGTCACCGATAGCTGTCAGTCAAAAATGGCAATTAGTTTACCTGACACCAAATTTGGGCACGTCCGTATTCAGCCACACCCTCCAGGCTATCCAGTCTATCATCACCATTTAGTGGTGTTAGTGCTCTGGTGCCATTCCTTCTGTGTCTGTGAGAGGAAGTAGTAGTGTGTGTTAGAGATGGTGTGGGGGTTTGTACAATGAAAAAATGTGACCAGACTTCTAACATACTTTAAAGCTGGGAATTTATGGCAACTAAAAGCGGGTCAAGCAGACTGCAGGTCTGCGATATTACCTGAGGCGAATGTTCATTTCAGGCTGTCCTAATTTCTCAGCGATTTTGTCTTGCAGATCCCGGAAAGAAGTTTCTAAAGGCACTCTCAGTGCCATGGTGTATGTATAGTGCACCTTGACTATGACTGATCCAGACTCCTGAGGTGAAGTTTGGGCCTGAGAAATTGGGGTGGGGGGGTGGGGGGGGGTGGTACATCTGAGGTTACAGCGGAGACAACTGAGAGCTACATATGATCAGTTCACTGGAAGTGTAAGCCAAGTGAATATGAAGTTACAATACAAGAACTTGAAAAATGAAAGTATTTCCCCACAATTTCAAATACCCCTTTTCCCCATTACAAAGTTCTATCATTCGCACAAGGTATTTGCATATTCAGATATAAATTTTGTCACAAGGTAATCTGCCAGACAGTGGCCTCAAATAGTCCCCTTTTCAAATTTTTATCAGCTTTCTTTTGCTCCCTTGGGTGTTTTTCTGACTGAATCAGGCCAAATCAAAGGCCTGCTGCCTCAACACTCCACTCCACTTCATGTCTGAGTCACAAAACTCATTCAAAAGATCTCATCTCACAAAAGATCAACCATGACGGCCACTGCATTAATCATGCTCTGCTTCTATTTCCATCTACAGTACATGATACTGTCAGAAATGCTGGCTTTCAGGCTTGACAAATTGGACAGGGAGATAAAAACGAATTTGCAGAAATATATTAGATACAAGCACAGAGGATGCAACCAAATATGTTAATAGACCTGGGGCCTTATTTATCAACAGTGGGTATAAAAGTTTCCATATTTTGTCCTTATATTTACACACATTCCTACATATAAGGATAAGTTGGTAGATCCCACACTTTGCGTGAAACTGTTCTTACGCACACAGCTGTGCATACGCACTGTTGATAAATAAGGGGCCTGGTCTTTCAAACCATGTTGAAAGACCACAGATCTGTTCCCTTTAATTCAATGAACAAATCATTTTAATAATTTAAGTTTATTGTTTAAAAGACACGTAATATTCCGTAATATAATTGATTATTGAACAAAACTTGAACTGAATTGAGCTGAATAATGACGCTATTCTAAAAGCTTTTACACTTAATACTGTGCAGTTGCTTTGAAACAATCTCAACTGTATTAAGGGCTATATAAAGGTAAATTGACTTAAAGCTTTTAATTAATAGTGAAAAATCCTGGCAAAAACTGATTGTGTGGGTAAAATAAAACGTTGGAGTTTCCATTCTAAAGGGATCACTGCTTTGTCCTGCCACAAGGTCAGCATTCTTTCATCATTTTCAAGAGTGTTTCGTTAGTTACTCACCTGCTGTGTAGGGACGCGGGTGGAGTTGCCGGTTGTAGGAGGAGTTGTGTGGGTAGCACCGGCATAGGAGGGGTGCCGCTCTACAGGAGAGAGGATGAAACTTACATTCTTCAGAATACCAGTACAGTCATTTTTGCTTTTTTATTTTTAGGACAGTTAAAGGAGAGACAGGAAATGCACATAAATGGCACATAAGTGCATCACGCAACATGCTGGAGCATGTGCTGTATTTAAACAATGCCAGTGCACTTTTAATAATGACATCTATCAAATATCATAAAAGAGAAAGTTTAGAGATGATATTACCTTTCATTTTTTATGATAATATATATTTATTAAATAAAAGAAAACACACACACACACACAACAACAACAACTTTAGTCATTAACAAACAGTTTCAGTGTGAATGCGTCTGTTTTATCTGAATTATTTTCTGTACCTAATGAACGTTGAGATGGAGCATGTGGTCGATTTGGGGGTTTTAGGGCTGGTGGATGTGGGATGCCATTGGCGAGTTCCTTAACATATAATATAATAATATTAATTATTTTATTAATTAATTCTTTATATAATTCTTAATATATAATAAATATAAAGAGAAAATCACTAAATATGGTTTAATTCAGATATTGAACATCAGAGGCTAAAGAATAAGGTCACTGCTAATACAGTATGCCAAGCAAGGAAATGTAGATCCCTTTTTTGCTCAATTAATCATCACATATCTGGCAGAAGTGGTAACAAGAGGCTATAAACTTTTAAACCTTTTTTATTTTCATGATTGCTTTTCTTTTCCTTACAACGATACTAAAAGTAACAGTGTGCGGCGGCAAAGCGCAGTCTTTGCCAAATCTCTGTGGTTTGCAAAGTGTGTAAGCACATTTTTAGACTAGAATTAAAAAGCTTTTAAAGCTGTCTGCATTCATAAAGCTCAACATACTGAATAAGAGAAAAGCTAGGTAAGACTTGGCAAATAACAAGACACTATTAAAAACCATAAAGAACACTCTGTGGGAAATGAAAGAGGTCATATAAGGAAGTTAAAAAACAAACAAACAAAAGGACACTTACAATTCGCTTGTTTTTACCCTTGTTTTTCTTGCCCATCGGTTCAAGCAGGAAATTGGGAACCAGACCTCTCTGATATTTTTAAAGTTAAAAAAGAGAAATATCCCAGTCATTATTCTATATTCTGTCAAATGTTTAATATCATTTCACATTGATGATGCCACTTCAACTGCTTTTGCGAATGTCAGAAAAATAATTAGAAAGCGAGACTATAAAGTCGAAAAACATTCAATGTGCCTCCAAATCAAAACAAATCCTCTGTAACAGTCCATCATATTCTAGACAGAAAGAATATCCCACCTTTCCATCATAAATGACGACTGCCAGTCCGTCCTTGTCATCATCACTGTACAAAAACACTTCTGCTCCTGCAGGCACCGTGAGCTCCCCTGCCCCTTTTGCCACATATGCACTCTTCATTATCAAGTAACGAGAGTCCCTATGCAGGAATAACATATTCAGCTTAATTAGAAATACTTTTTTGTGCTTAAATTTGGCATAAAATTAGTACAATATATTATGTCTGTGTATTAAGCTGGTCTTTATATTTTCTGTATATTGAATACTTACTGGCCATCTTCTACCTTTGGCTCATAGTACCCTGGTTTCTGCAGTGACATACATAATCAGTACAGTCTAGTTAGAAACCAAAAAAATGGTGAAAAAAGCAGGACAACATTTGACAGGTGTAGTATCACAGGTAGTAACTGTACCTGTGGTCTGAGAGGATCAAAACCTCTGAAGTCATCATTTGGAATCAAAGAAGTGATGACCTGAGAGAAGAAGTTTCATTTCAGTAAAAATTTCTCAAGTAATAGTGTGCATAGTGTTTATGTGTTTAAAATTATTTTTGGTATATAATGACATGCATCTGCAGGTTTGATTTTAAGTTATTAAATACATATATTTCTACATTTTCAACAGGGGGGGAGTATAATTTTTTGTAAGTAAGTATAATTTTTACTTACAAAAAGTAAAAATTATTGGAGTCAAAAAGGTTGAGCCACTGACTTAGAGCATGTTATTTGAATCATGAAACGTTTGCATTTTTAATGTACATGCCATTCCAAAGTGTTTGTTTGTAATATTTGACTTTGGGCACATTTAGGTTTGTCCAGTTTTCAATTGTATCACTTCTTTTGTGTTTGAATGTCATATACTTCACTATTATTGAATTCTGCATCTTATACTGTAGTTAATTTCCAAACAGCTTTTAAAGCAACTGTACAGTGTGAAGATGCGAGTCACCTTAGCTTCACCCAAGAAGTTCCTCGGTTTAAGCTGGTCTACCTCTTGTTTCCTGGGACGGAACACTTCACCCTCAGGAACCAAGAGAGGCTCCAAAACCTCTCTCCTCTGGGAATAAAATGAACATTTCATGATTACGATGTTCAGTTGTCATCTTAAAACACAGACTGCTGAAATCATCACAGTCTACTGCATTCAGTAATACATTATCAGTAAAAGAGCAATCATAATGTAGCGGGGGATCTCTTGCACTATGAGAGGGAAAAAAAACTTTTCAGTGTCCTCTTAGCATTTTCTTAATAAAATGATCACATAGGTCTTACAGAAATAGCCTCTAGAGCTATGTCTAGCAAGTTGCTCCGGCCCGCTCCTCTCTCCTGTGAGGCCGCTGTCAAAATTTCCCTGGCTTTGTCCCATTGCTGCAGTCTAGAGTGGACGGCTGCTGCATTATAAAGGACCTATGAGTGAAAAAAACCCACACAAGTTGTACACACTGTTCATTACATCATATCAATAGGACAATAAAAGATTATACACTATTGTTGGGGTCAATTTTATTATTATTTTTCTGACATAAATTTGTACTTTTATTCAGCAAGGATGCATAAAATCTATCAAAAGAGACAGTAAATACATTTATAATGTTATAAAATATTTTTATTTTACTCTGTTCATTGAAAAATCCTTTAAAATGTTCTGGTTTTTGGTGTCCACCAAAATATTAAGCATCACAACTGTTTTTAACTGTGATAATACTTAATGTTTCTTGAGCAGCAAATCAGCATATTAGAATGATTTCTGAAGGATCATGGAACACTAACCAGTTATTTTAAATTTTAAATTGTAATAGCATTTCACAATATTACTGATTTCACCGTATATTTTATCAAATTAATGCAGCCTTGTGTGTGTGTGTGTATATATATATATATATATATATATATATACACACACACACACACATATATATATATACACCTAAAGTAACATTATATTTTTTACCGCGCTCTTGGGAAACTGTAAAGTAATTCATTTCCTTGAACAGGACCCTCCATTCCATCATCTCAATTACTCAATTACTCTACCAGGAAATCACATAAACCATACCTATAGTACATATTCCTCAGGTCTAACAATGGACTAGTGGTGCAAATTTAGCTCTTTGGCTCTGTGAAACTTTTACAAAGCAAAGGTTTCTATTTTTCAGCTAACAGGCATTTGAGGAATAGAAAGGTTGTTTCATCTTTTCAGGCTAACCTGACAACTGAGGAATGCTGGACATGTCTTATCGTCTTTCACGCTGGCATTTGACATTACATAACCATGGAGCTTTTTCACTCAGCCCTCAAAGAGGCCTTGTGATGGATATCCGAGCAGGTGAACTCCACCAACGTTCATGTTTAATGGCTACAGAGAAATTGTCAACAATTTCCCACCTCTCAATAAAATGTTAACAAAAAAAAAGTGCAATAAATTCAAACAATCATACTTTTATATATGGTTTTGTTTTAACTTTTTTTGCACATATAGAGAAAAATATGCTTATGTTCTGACCTGCCAGCTGTACATTTTATAGCGAAGACCCAGCTGTTTGTAGTCAATAACAGGGTTTTCCCTCATGAATTTCTGAGCCCATATACAATCAGCCAATGCCTCTTCCAGCCTGGTGTTAGGAAAAAAGTGACACAGACAGAAAGGGAAAGAGAATGAGACAGGGAGAGAGCAAGAGAACAAAGAGGCAGTGTCAGATCAAAGTGAATCAGCTGTCCAGAACATCAACTTTAAACAAAAAAGGTCAATGTTTAAGATGTTTGTGTTGCGTCACGCTGTAGCGTACTAGACAGACTAGTCTGCTCATTCATAGAGAGCTACAGTATCCTCACCTATTTGCCATCATATGAACGGCAGACCTCTGAAAAAATCCCACAGCAAGACATGAATCCTTTGCGATTACCTGGTCGAGAGCCTAAAAGGCATCATTTGACATCGTCAAAGACATCTCAAAAGACATCTCAATTTTATCTAACAAATACATAACAATTACAGTTTATATTTCCAGATTCTGACTAAATTATTAACTAAGCAAAGGGTAGCAAGGGGGGGGGACAGTGTAAAAAACATAAAAAAATAAATAAAATTTATTTAAAATAATTTGTGGGGAAAATGCAAATATAGCATAAAAAAATCTAAAATACATTTGAAAAAAATCAAGATATTTAATTAACCTCCTCAACAACTTTTAAAAAAGAAACATAAGTCTGATTTCTAAATCTGGAAACGAAATAATAAATACATTTGATTAAAATAAAAAGTATTAAGATAAACTGATATGACAACATTAGAGTTAGAATACTATTGTAAGTAGAAAAAAGTAATAGTGTAATAACAAAAACTAAATATTTTCCAAATGATATTCTATACATTTATAATAATCATTTTCACAGTGCAAATTAGGACTTCATACATTCAAACACACAGCTGCCTTTTAAATTTTAGGATGGCACTAGGATGATCATATTTTGTGGCATCTGTGGCATCTAAAAGCCTCAAAAACCCTAAAACTGAACCATAGCTCTCAAAAATAATTTAACAACCAAAGACAATGATAACTGTATTGAATTATTGCTACAGATATCCTACATTTCTACCATGTCTTACACATGTAATTGCAAAATGTATGATTGTACCTTGATGGCCGAGTCCACCTGACCCAGGGCAATGTGTGTCGAAGCAACCACAAACATAGTACGACAGTTGTGTTCTGTGATCTGGTTGAGTTTAGTGAGAGCACCCTGCCAGTCCCGGCTGTCTATTGCTCTCACGGCCTCATCCCACAGCTTGATCAACTCTATGTACAGCATGGCCCTCTAGAACAAAATAAAAAATAATCAACTGATATTTTAGAATCACTATATACCAAGATGTACTGAGAAAACACCATATTTTGGTCTCTAATAACACTAAGAACAAAAAGAGTGAATGTGACAGCTGCCCGCAAATACAGATCTTGTAAGAAAATAAAACCATAAAAGCAAAATCTAATACTACAGTAGTACAATGACCGACACTTACCACTACTCAGAAACTGACAGAGATAAGTCAGGAACTTGAACTGCTTTCTAGAAGTGATCAATCATGAATATGAGCGTGGCTCCTGAACAGGTGTAAGCCAGAGTTCTTAGTGAACTCACAGGGAAGTGATTTTTGTAGTGTGACACACAGCTGTGGTTCCTCCCACTTGCCATGCCTTCAGGAAGTCCCACATTCCCAGGAGAGAGAGACAGAGACTTGTAGAGCAGCAGGTAGGGCACGTACACAATGGCTCAATTAAACAAAAAGGTGTTGCATAAGGAAATTGAAGAAAGACAACGTGCACACTTACACAATAACATATACAGCACACTAAGGACAGAAACTATAAAGGTTGTCTGGCCAAGAGTTATACTACCAGGAAGCACTTAGTCATCACCTGACTTTTATTTTAATAGGGAAACAGTAAAGAAAAAAACTGGAGGGAGGAAATCCCAGCATTGCTATATGTCTATTTTTACATAGCAAGTTTACAGCTTTAGATTTCTCACAAATAAGGTTATAATTCAATTTAATTTCACAGTATCTTAAAAACAAACAAACAAAAAAAGGAAATGGAGATACATTGTTCTGTTTTGACACATTTGTAGCACATTTGTCCACATGTAGATATATTAAGATATATGTGAACACCATAATAAACCGAGATACAAGTGCAATATCCAGGAGTGCAAATCTACTCTAATTCAACCTTCAAAGTTATCTATATGTACAGCAGATGGCGCTACAGATGTTTGGTAAACAATCCATCAAGGGCTCCTCCGCTCTACGGTATTTATAAATAAAAAAAGCTACAAACATCCAGAGGTGTAAAGAGTACCTAAAAACCATACTTGAGTATAAGTACAGATACCTTACAGTGAAAATTACTCCACTACACGTTACAAGTCACCAATTCCAAAACAACTTAACCTCAAAATTACAAAACAAAAAAAAAACACACAAAAAAACCAATATCTTTCAAAAAGGTCTCTTCAGTATAATGGATAAATAAAATAATGGTAAGTAACATGTAGTGAAGTAGAGAGTAAAAGTTGCTAATATCTTTGATACTCAGTACAACTACAAAGTACCCGAAAAGATACTCAAGTACAGTAACTAATTACATTTACTCCAATACTTTACACCTCTGCAAACATCTATGGTTTGTAGTCTAAAACCCAGAAGACAATTAATTTTTTTTAAATGTACATTACTTGTATATCTAAAAATACATTTTTATGTATTATGTAAAATGTAAAATGTTTTTATGTATTCATGTACAGTACTACATTTCGTTTCGAAGCCGTGTTCTCCTTCTCATTCTCGTTTATTGGCCATTGACTCCTTACAAGTAAGCTGAGAGTTAGCTGCCTAACAATGTCTAGCCCTCTGGGTAAAAACAGGGCAAGCTGGTAGTAGTGGTGTTTCCTTCGTGAAAGAATCGGGGTCTGTGAATGAAACTTTAAAAAAAATTATTAAAAAATTAATGCTGACAATGTGAATGATCCAAAGACTCGCTCATAATAACCAATAACACACAAAACAAAAGACACTTGTCGCCACCTTCTGGTAAGTAACGATGTAAACTTCACAAATTGTCACTGGTCATTATTGAACAACTCTGATGTCTATTATGGATCACGTTTGCAGTTTCCACTTCTCATGCTCATAACAGATATCAAATTTAGATCATATTTTTTCGCATTGTGAAGAATTAGTGCAGCCTTTTTGGAGAGAGAGCTGGTTACAGTCCAGGGAGGTTGAGCTCCCACTACGACAGTGAAAATAATTTTGGTATTTTCTTGGAAAACAAAGATTTAGATTTGTTTTTCCTTGAGGTCTTTTGAAAAAAAGTGAAGATGTTTTCTGTCTAAGCCCAACTTTTTCCAGTGGTACATCGTAGAAATTACAAGGAAACCTTTAAGTTATTAGTATTATTTAATAATAACAATAATAAATAAATAAATAAATAAATAAATAAATAAATAAATAAATAAATAAATAAATAAATAAATAAATAAATAAATAAATAAATAAATAAATAAATAAATAAATAAATAAATAAATAAATAAATAAAAATAAAAAAACAAAATAAAATAAAATTAAATAAATAAATAAATGAATAAATAATAACAGTCAAATTTCAAGTCATTAAGACTTTTACTTTGAAATGGTTCCTTGACTTTTATTCTGAAACTATTGGGTAAATTATTGTTAAACTGCGAAGCTGCTATGTTCATTGCTTTAGACAACCTTTAACATAATAACGGTGTAAATCACGCACCGTACTCTTGACCCAACAGAGATAAGCGCTCGTCTGTAACGTTTATAGACGACTCGTAAACAATGACACAGGTCACATGACAGCTGACATAATCACATGACTGTCAATAGCTCTGTGATGATTTCATGAAAGTTTGCTAGATTTCAGGCTTGATGTATGGGGTCTCTGTGAGAATGGCTGCACATAGGCTTTCCCTCGGATTCATGTTGCTGATCTTCGGTGGAAAAACTGAGACACGTTTATCTGTGGCAAGTTCTGTTCTTCAGTTTTCCTATATTTGCCTGTTGATTTATGACATTTTATTGCTAACGAAGTGTTTCAGTTGTTTTCTTACTAATCTATCTCTCTGTTCGTATTTCAAATTGTTCTTTTGTCCTCTTTGGAATGTTTTTGAATTTTCCTCTTTGGGACGTTTTATTTTTTAGAAGGAAAAGCTCAATAATGAGGTCATCCCATCTCACAGAGACCTTGCTCCTGATTTCAAGGAAAAGTATTTTAAACAAATTTTAGACCACTTCAATTACAACAGCCTTGGCAATGGCACATATGATCAGCGCTACCTTATTACAGGTGATAATCTACCACACTGTCATCTGTTAGAACTTTTATTATCTTTTTAAATCATATCCATACTGAGTGAGTGCATTGTGTGTTTATTGTAGATCAGTACTGGAAGAAAGGCAATGGACCTATTTTCTTCTACACTGGCAATGAAGGGGACATATGGGAGTTTGCACGGAATACAGGGTTCATCACAGAGCTGGCAGCAGTGCAGGGAGCCCTGGTGATATTTGCTGAGCATGTAAGATTTTCATGTAACTGTTGAATCATATGATCATGGAGGAAGTTAGACAAGTTGGGACAGTTCACTCAGTCTTTGATGTCAGGTTTATGCAGTCATACAGTCTATAACTGTCCACTAATCTTAAGCTTTGCTTTAAACTCTAGAGGTACTATGGAAAATCTCTTCCATTTGGGAAGGATTCATTTAATATCCCTGAGGTGGGGCTGTTGACGGTGGAGCAGGCCCTGGCTGACTATGCGGTCGTGATCACAGAGCTGAAGAAGGAACTGGGAGCTCAGAAATGTCCCGTAATCGTCTTTGGTGGAAGGTGGGTTCTCAGTGATCTTTTTATTTTGTTGAGAAACTTATCTTCTGACAGACATACTGTGTATATATACAGATATATATCCATACTGGTTACATAATATTATTTTATTATTATGAAGCTAAACAAATATTATAATAATAACAATAATAAAAAAAAAAAATTGGCAGTCAAAAGTTTGAAATGACTCGCATTTGTAATGTTTTTTTAAGTCTTTGTCTCACCAAGGCTGCATTTATTTGATAAAAAAAATAGTAAAATTGTGAAATATTACTACAATTTAACATTTTGACATTTTCTGTTTAATATGTTTTAAAATGTAAAATCCTGTGATGGCAAAGCTAAATTTTCAGCAGCCATTACTCCAGTTTTCAATGTCACATGATCTTTAAAAAAATCATTGTAATATTCTCATTTGCTGCTTAGTTTTTATTGGTGCCGAACTATTAATAATGGTTATTTGGTTCTGTTGGAAAAAGTTTTTTCTGCTTAATATTTATGTGGACACCATGATACATTCTTTGAATACAAAGTTCAAAAGAACAGCATTTATATGAAATGGAAATCTATTGTGACATTAAATATTTTTTACTCTTACTTTTGGATCAATGTAATAATAAACTAGATGTGGATCTTTGATAAATAAACTATTTTCTTTTTGTATTATTATTACTTTTCCCAAAACTATTCAACAATGGCGTACCATGGTTTCCACAAAAATAAAAAAATAAGCAAAAACTGTTTTCAACATTGATAAGAAATGTTCCTTGAGCAATAACTGATTTCTGAAGGATCATGTGACACTGAATACTGGAGTAGTGGCTGCTGAAAATTCAGTTTTACCATCACAGGTATATATATATATATATATATATATATATATATATATATATATATATATATATATACACACACACATATATACACACATATATACATATATATATATATCTGTATGTATGTATGTATGTATGTATGTATATATATATATATACATATTTAACAAATCAGGGGGCCTAACCATTGGTAAACTAGTAACTAGTGTATGTGAGGTCCTTCTTTCTGTGTGTTTGCTGCAGGTCAGTGGTCAGCTCAGAGCGTCAGCAACGAACAACGAAACAAGATCCTCAACAGCAAACTCTTCATGCTGGACATGCTCTACTCGCAGAACAAAAAACCCTCGGAGGAAGACGAGGACGAAGACGAGCTGGCCGAGGACAAAGAGCGAGATGCAAAAGAAAAGGCTGAGGATTCATCTCAGGACGCGACGCCACGGGAAGGGAACGCCGCTAAGAGTGAAGGAGACAAGAAAGTGGAGAACCAGAGCAACGTGCGGGCGTTCGCAGAGCGCTTCGGTGACATAGTGAAGGGTCTCACCTCTCCACCAATAGAAACGCAGGAACCTCCTCCTCC
>NW_015648277.1:53251-94534 GCF_001515625.1 Sinocyclocheilus rhinocerous
TATATATAGTAGTCAACATTTGAAGTGGATCAAAAAAGTTCATCAAAGTTGTCCTAAGACAAGAACGCATTATGATTTTAGGTTTTAGGACAACTTAGATGAAAGGTTTTGATCCACTTCAAATGTTGACTACTGTATGTAAAATCATTATTCTAAACATGTTGTAACCGGTAGTGTATGTTATGTCTGTTTTTTCAGCTATGGAGGAATGCTAAGCGTTTACATGAGAATAAGGTACCCGAATATTGTGACTGGGGCGTTAGCCGCTAGTGCTCCCATCCTGTCCACCGCAGGTCTTACAGACTCTAGACAGTTTTTCCAGGATGTTACCGCTGTATGTTCATATTTAATCCCTTTCTTTTGTTTTAAAGCATGCCTTTAAAATGTAATACTTTTTGTACATAAAAGTGCTTATGATTTTGTATTAGCATAATATTGATGTGTTCTGTTTGCTTATTCAGGATTTTGAGAAGTTTAAGCCTGCCTGCAGAGATGCAGTGCAAGGAGCTTTCCAGAAGCTCAACACTTTGGCACAACAGAAAGGTATCCATTGCCATTCACTCAGAATGGATAACCGTGTTCAGTCTGTGCATGCTTTTGTTCTTAAAAATAGATTTCATTCTCCATGTTTTCCCATTTATACTTCATAGACTACAGACGCATCCAGTCTGCCTTCTCCCTGTGTAAAACTCCGTCCACCCCAAAGGACATTCATCAGCTGATTGGACTCTTACGTAACGCCTTCACCATGATGGCCATGTTGGATTATCCCTACAGCACTCATTTCATGGGCAGCATGCCAGCCTTCCCTGTGAAGGTATTGGACTTGTCACTAGCATGAATATTCAGCCAACCTCATCACCAAATGGAAAGGGGATAGCATAAAAAAAATAAAAGCTTGCCACTGAAATACTGCAGTGCATAATGCAAAACCTAATGGTGTTAATCAAATGTTTTCCTGATGCATATAGCAAATGAATCCATTCCAGCCCATCTGGTTCCATTTAAAATGGCTTAGCAGTGCAGTTCCTGCAGTTGGAACTGAACCGGTGTGATTGTGTGTCTTAAAGATAAATCGCAATGCTTTTTACTTTTACAGGTGGCGTGTGAAACCATGCTGAATGGCACTGATCTCATGTCGGCACTCCGAGATACTGTCGGTAAATGAGAGCATCTTTGCACAGATTTCATTTTCTGTTTCTTTTTTAAATCCCTCTGGTACTGGCCAGGCTCAAAAGGCTTCTGCATTCATTTTGTGCCGCCCCACAGGCATTGTGTATAATTCCACTGGCCAGCTCACATGTTATGACCTCTACAGTCTCTATGTGGAGTGTGCCGACCCCACCGGCTGTGGCCTTGGCTTTGACAGCTATGCATGGGATTACCAGGTACCTTGATTACTTCTCTCTAAACCCCGAATATTAGATTTTAACACAAGTCTTCAGTAAAACGGATTTATTTGGAGACTACAGTGCTGCAGAGATGACGTCATTTTGTAGGCCAACAGAAGTTTGCGTCGCCCTGGTTCCAATATGATTTTTCAATTGGCTTTTGGATTATTGCAGAAAAAAATCTCCCAACAAATGTTTGATTCTTACACAAATTGTTCATCAAGATAAACTTTAAATTGAACATTTATGAATTTTGAAGCCTAAATACAATCATCACGAGTAAAAAGTTAAACGTAGGTAGGCTATAAACAAACAACATGGTCGCAATATGATTCCAATTGGAATAGATTGCAAGAGCATGTGATGATATATAATGTTCCTGAAAACCTCTTAGCTAATTGTTAGCAACCACCTTTTCCAAGACATGTAAAAGCTTTACTATGATACTCTTCAGTTAACATTATCTCTGGCAATTAACCAAAAACCCATTCCAAAAAGACCATTGACAACCAGAAATTCTAAATCGTCTCCAGGTTCCAAAGTTCTTCAGTCCAAATACTTGACACTATGATTTTTAGAAATTCATATTAAATTACTTCTGTAAAGAAATTTGTTTTAAAGTTTAATCCGATGTATTAGGGTCATTATAGTATGAATAGACTTTTCTTTCACTTGTAATTGTATATAAAAAATGTATTTGTTTTTTAGGCCTGCACTGAGATCGAGATGTGCTACGAGAGTAACAATGTGACAGACATGTTCCCGCCTATGACATTCACCGAGCAGCAGAGAGAACAGTATTGCTCAAAGAGATGGGGGGTGGTGCCGCGTCCAGGGTGGCTGAAGACCCAGTACTGGGGCGACGGTAAGCTGTAACTACCAAAGAGTGCCTTTCTTTTTTTTTTAAAAAAGGGAAAGGTTTTAACTCATGATTATACATCAGGTTCTGCTTGTCTTTGGTCCTTTTAATATTCATTGGATGTTCGCAATGAAATGGGAGCTCAGTGTTGCATCCATTTGAATGTTCTCTTCTAGATCTCTCCACCGCAAGCAATATCATATTTTCCAATGGTGATCTTGATCCTTGGGCTGATGGAGGGGTAAGACAGTTTTACTTAAAGGGGTCATATGATGCGATTTCAAGTTTTCCTTTCTCTTTGGAGTGTTACAAGCTGATTGTGCATAGATAAGATCCCTGAAGTTGCAAAGACCCCTCACTAAATATGATGATCTGAATAATTCACTTTAGTAATTCCCTTGTTATTGGTTGCTGTTGAGGTTTGCGAAAAAGTGTTTTGTTGTGCTTCTCTGTGAAACGATGGAATTATTTTCACCTGTAGATCAGGAAGTCACTCAGTCCATCACTGATTGCAATCAACATACCAGAGGGAGCTCATCATCTGGATTTAAGGTGCAAATTTTCAGAACTTATGTATAACTTTGAGAGAAATGAAGACAATAAAATGCATATTTGGCTGTCATCTGATCATTCTTCTGTTTGTTTTGTTTCCCCCCCTCAGGGAGTCCAATCCTAACGATCCTGAGTCTGTGATTGTGGCTCGGAAGAAGGAGTCTGAAATTATTTCTCAATGGGTGAAGGCAGCAATGGAGTCGTCATCATGAGTTCATTTTTATGTACAATTTATTATTAACATTGTAAACTTGTAAAATATTGATTAAATCCATTTATTTCTCACAGAAATGGACATTAAAAAGGTACATTCAAGAAATATATCAATAAAAAGAAAAAAAATCAAAATGTACAAACTCACTCTTATGTTTCATTACAAGGAATATGTACAGCTGTACCACGTATTACTTGTCTCATCACTCCTGTTTTACAATATTTTTTGAAGTTCATGTCTTTGGTGTATGAATGATTCAAAATGATGTTGATTTGTCAATATGCATGAGGCATCTAATATTCTGAGACATTTGCACAAACAATTAAGAGCGAGGCATGAAAAGCCCTTCGTTTGAAATCTGAGATACACAAGCTCAATTGAGTCTAGCTGTCTTCAGTTTCTCACACAACGAGAGAAAATAAAATACCCAGAAATAGAATACAGATAGCAAGTTAATTTAACACTTCCACACTGTATTATAAATAATCAATACAAAAGTATTTATTCACATAAAACAAATTGTAGATCGCTTCACAACAGGACTGAGATGTTTAAAACAGATTGAATTCTCTTAAAAACTTGATTCTCTGGATTGAAAATAGACAACATTTGTCATTGCTCTGTATGTAAAGGCACACGTGGAACAGGACACCTCACTACACCACGACAACGAGAAACCGGTTAATGCTCAGCCCTTGATGAACATCTACAGTGGTTTTAATGTACATACTACCAAAAAGAACAGGATATTAATGTAAGATTCTGCACAGTGAGATGTAATGTTCAACCAAGCTTTTCAAATACAATGCACATAGTACATCTGTAATCTGTGTAAACAGCAGGAATATTCACTAATGGTCAAAAAAGTTTACTTTTTTTTTTTTACATTCTATTCTATTTAAGCTCAGGCCCACAAACTGATCTGTAATAAGTAGCGAAAAATGAATAGCAAACACTCAACTTCTCTTCCTGTAAGAAAACATGTGGAAATTTGAAGATTCTTCTAAGAAAACCACCCCAAGAAAACAAAATCCAGTTTTTCATATTTTACAAAATAATCTACCAATACCATGAAGTTCTTCATACACACATAAAATTACTACTGACACAATCACATCTGATGTAGGTCCCCTGAAAGAGTGAAAACTGCCATAATATAAACCCTTAAAAACATTGTGCTTGATTTAACGCTCTATTAAAATACATAATTCTGACTGCAATCACAACAAGTGGGACCAAATTGAAAATAAAAATCAGCAACTAAATAATAATGGTCCACCTGCTAGTGAGTTTTAACGTCAAAAGAACACATTTTTATATATATATATATATATATATATATAAAATAAACCCTCTAACTAACACCAAGATCAACAACAAAAAAAAAAGTACATTTCTCCTATTCACAGGAATTAAATTTTACAAATCCCTCACAGCAAGGTTGGGGTTTTAAACTCAAAATAAAAGAAATATTTGAAATAATAAAAACACAAACATTTCCCCTTGCATGTGCTTGAACACGAGATAAGGTAAAATTCATACAATGCTGCCTGATAACTATACCGAATGTTTCAAATGTTCGCATAATAAAACTTATAATGTAAAGAAATTTTTTTTTTACAAAGCTAAATAGACCATCAGATGACGGTGAAAGACTCCCTAAATCCCCACAACAGAAACAACAGAATTCTTTCATTATAAGAAAACACACACACTAAAACCTCAAAACACACCATTAAAGTGCTTGCAGTCCCCATAAGGTTTCACAGTATGAACAATTTTTGTCCATGTGCTTGGGCTGAGAGACTGCGCATACTGATTCAATGGGCTAATTCAGCAGCCTAGCTGATCGACAGCATAACAATAGAGTAAAAAAAATGAAGAAACTCTATTAATAGAAACATACAGATTACTAGTACAATCAGAAACTACACATCTACAAACAGTTTCTGTCATGGCTGTTTTAATTTTGTTTTACCAGTTAGTGACTTTCAATTACAAAGAGTTCCTAGTGTAGAAAAAGATGGCAGTTTGGATATCAAATGTGTTCATGGCCCTGAGAGTGGTGTGTTTGGTTATGCACGTGTGCTTGTGGGTCCTTCACTCTGCTTGTGGCCATATGGGCAGAGGATGGGCCTCAGTGTTGAAGATGTACTTGTCTAAGCTGATAAGGTTGGGGTCATTAGAAAACAGCAGGTAGAAGTATTTGAGTGTCTCACCCAGGAAGAAGCTCTCCATCTTGTCTCGAGGGTTGGGATTGGCTGGGTCACGGACATTGTTTATGGACGTATAACCTCCGGTGGGAACCTGTGGGGAGTTGAACACATGAGTCTGTACTGAAGGTTGTTTGGTAACATTCTTGTAAACTGTTGATATGAACTGAAGGCTAAATGTGAAGTTCAGAACAGCAGAGAAAGTGCAAGTACATTTGGAAATGGAGCGAGGCAATGTTCGAATAAACCAAGAAATATGAGAAGTCATGTAGCAACGTATCTGACACATGAAAATCAGATGTGAGTCAATGATATCATGAGTCTCGTTCTGACAAAGCACCAACGTTTGGCTTTGGGCCAGAATGAAAAACAATCACACAGTCTTGAGGCTCACATTTTTCTTACAATATGCCTGCATTCAATTCCACATTTTCTGACCAATGATGAATGGATAAGGATTTTTACTTCACTTTACTTTTAACTTTAGAGATCACATTCACAAAGAGTTTTAGTGAAAGAAACACTTTACAACTGAGCACAACTAGACAAAAATTTGCTGAATTAAACTTTTCCATGTCCTTTTAATATTTTATTAATTTAAAAGAAAGTTTCATGCCGGAAAAAAAGAAAAATTGGTAAGATTTTTAAAAATGTTTTTGACAGAGGTTTCTTATGCTCACCAAGGCTACATTTATTTGATCAAAAGTACAGTAAAAACAGTAATATTTTGGCATTTTCTTATCATTTAAAATAGCATTTTTTTAAAATTTTGTTTTATAATGTAACTTATTCCTGTGATGCAACACTGAATTTTCCGCAGACATTACTCCAGTCTTCAGTGTCACATGATCCTTCAGAAATCATTCTATTATGCCGATTTGTGCTTAAGAAATATTACTTAGTTTCAATGTTAAAAACAATTGAGCTGTTTAATATTTTTTTGAAAACCAAGATACATTTGTTTCAAGATTTTATTATCAATAAAAAAAGTTAAAAAGAACAGTATGTATTTGAAATACCTTTTGTAACATTAGAAATGTATTTACTAATACTTTTGATTAATTTCATGAATTTTTGCTAAAATAAAAGTATTAATTAAATCAAATGTAATTCAATTAAAATTTTTAATTAATTTAAAAAAAACGTACTGATCTCAAAACTTTTGAACAGTAGTATAAATAATTAAACTGTTGAGCAATGGGACTGTTGACAACATTATCTGAAAATCATGCAAAAGCACAAACTTCAAAAATACACCAGAAACAGTACACCATCTGAAAACTATTTTCAAGACACTATGATTGGCAATGCACTCATTTGAATCTCACATACCATTTAGAATGGAAAACATGTAAATTTGGACACAGTGCACAACATGTACCTTCCACAGTTTTGCATGTTCTAAAAATTTCAAGGTGACAGTGGAAGAGTTTCATCACTCTCTCACATACCCTTGTGTACTTATTGAAGTTCTGTAGGATCTCCCAGCCCCACTGCTGGTACTTCTTATCCTCAGTGAATCTGTACATGTAGAAGAGGCTCTCTACAGTCTCTGGCCGCAGAAGGTTGTGTCGGTCTGCAATCTGTAGGACATTATGAGATCACAAAGGCGATTTCATTTCACAAACAAACGCCTATTTCACAGCTGCCAACTGAAAGCTCTTCCTGAGCTCACCTTTACATCTACATCCTGTGTGCTGCCCTCATGCATGTTGAAATGAGCTATCTCCGGGCTCAGACCTGTCTCCATCTGGGCGTACATCTGGTAGCAAGTCTCCATCAGCTGTTTTGCCAGCTCCATGTGATCCGTAGGAAGGCCATAATGTGCCCCCAGCGCAAGTGTGCCAGGCAGGAAACAAACCAAGTGGTCCTGAAAGTAACAAGAAAGGTGGAAAAAAAGGGGCTATGTGAGCTATTTGATTCTGCTGGGCCTGAGGGCTTGTTTTTCTTTGAGAACAAGCATACCATTTTGGGACTGAAGTGGCCATGGGACAGCTCTCCTACAAATGTAAGATCGGAAGGAGTAGACTTCTTCAGGAGGTTCTTCTTCACGCCTTCCACAGCCAGCAGGTAGTCATCCAGCAATCTGAAAAAAAAAAATGGGAGCACATAAATCTTTGAACCTGAACCTGTATATACATATATTTAGTTGAATTTTAACAGTCACCCATTTTTTATTTAATATTAGCACTAAAGGATGTCATCAAACCACAGCTAAAATTTTGGTATTAACTGTTTGAAGGTCAAACATATAGAGACTCTACTCACTCGTTCTCGGTCTTGCCTCCTTGTATCCACTGCTTCAGCAGGTACTCGTAGTAGCTGTCAGCCCTGGCACCCAGTGTGTAAATGCCCTGATGGGTGAACAGCCCGTTGTGGGTATTGATAAACATCGGCACTAACCCATCTTGCTTTCCATCCAATTTGTGCACCTGCTTCATCACCTCCATTACAGCCAGCTACAGAAAGAAACGGAAGAAAAGTAACCACCTGTTCCTATGAGAACAGAATTGCTTAAATGAGTGTTCGGGTCTTAACTGAGAAAGACTGTCCGTTGTCTTGACCTTGTATTTGGGGTCTCCGGTAAGTCGACTGAGCTCTCTGAATTCTAGCTGAATGCTAGTGACCTCAGCTACGGTACTGTCTGAAGTCCACTGCGGAGGATGAGCCGTCCCCTTCCCAATATTCACATCCGAATAGGGGATTTTTGAGGCAGTGTTGAAGGCAGGCATCAGTCTGGAGCCAATATCTTTCTGAAAATCAGTCATGTGATCACCAGAACATAGTAACAGGATAAAGAAAAACTTTGAAGCCTCCAGCCCTTTCATCAGCATGTCCTTCTTACTCACAGCTTTCTCCAGGAACATGGAGTCTCCGGTCAGATGGTAAGTACTCAGAAGGCCACCCAGTATACGAATGGTGCTCTCGAACAGATTAACATCCACGTTCTTATTGAAGGAGAGCTCTCTGGCCACCCACTCCCTGGCCTCTGCAAACTCTGTCAGCAAGATTTATGTAAATCAAGTAAACCAGATTACACACCATAAACAGCTCAGTAAACAACAAAAATGGCAGATAATTTTTCATTTTTTTCTTAACATGAAGACATATCACTATTATTAAGTCATCTTCCCAGAAAAGTGTGAAAATGGTGGTTCTGTGCTTCTAGAATTGCTTTGTTTCTTTGAACATCTCAACCAGCCTGACATAGTAAGGTGGGTTCAACCAAGGCTGTGAGTTTAGGGCTGATCTGTTTTGTCCACCAATGGACAAATATATCAACTATATATATTACACTTTTTCTAAAAAATTTAATAAATTTGGAAGAGTACAATGAAAAGTTATATAATTTCTTGTGGCTTGGACTGGATTTTTTTTCCCACAAGAAAAAAAAATAAAAATCTTGGTCTGTGTTGGACTCTGTAATGTATGTTCTCTAGCTAACTAAATTACCCTCTTTGAGACCCAAGATCCACATGGTGTCCAGAGCATCAATTAGGGTCAGCCCAAGTCCAAACCACTCTCCATATGAATTAGAGATTGGTTTTAGCTCATCGTGACCCCAAGCAAAGTTCTTGTAACCCTTCCAGGCATGTCTAAAAGCTTCCCTCACAGCCTCCAGCCTGCTCTCAGCTAAAAGAAACAGAAACACAGGAAACATCTGCTTCAGTGCAATCCATAAAAAGAAACAAATGAATTTGGCAGATCAGCAGCATAAAATGGGTTTATATTTAGAAAGTATTAATAGACTGAGCAACTGGCTCTTTTCCTGTTCAATATCAAAGGAGTGTAGCTGACAAAATAACAAACCATGTGCTAATGAAGCTGGGTCGTCTTGGATGTCTGTGTCTTTGGTGTCAGTATCAGATGCCTGTTCTTCTTCTATCACAGCTCCACGCCAACTACACACGTGAGAAATAAATAATAATAATAAACAAACCATAAGATTATGAAGTCCTCTATACTAGCCAAGCTCATCATCACACAAAATGCACATTTGTATTTATAAGGTATTTCACTACAGTTGACATTAAACATCAAACCTAATGATTGGCTTTCCTCCTTCAGATCCTTTATTTTCATTCTTCAGGTCCAGTCCCTGATTTTCTACTCCCAACAGACCCGAAACATTTGTTTTGGTTTGCAAACGGTTCTGCAAGACAGGAGGTCCACGTCTACGGTAGTCCTTTTTCTGTTTTTCAGAAGAAAACATACGTTACTGCCACGAACCTCAAATAGCAGCAAAAAGCACAGCCTGTAACCTTGAGTTATCAGGTTACTCATAAAAAGAGGCCATCCAAAAAGAAAGCAAGAAACAAATAGGTCAGGCTAACCTCAGAGGGCGGATCAGGAAGAATGGACTTGTACTCATTTTTCAGGTTGACAACAAATGGCTGTTTTCCATCGTACCCGTTCTCCCCTACCACACCATCTGAGAAACATAAACACAGAGAAGGTATAATGAGTCTGAAGGCATGAGTCTGTTTTGTAAACATGTTACTGATCTGAATTTTTTTTTTTTTGACCTTGTAATTTTTTATCAAAATCTATTTTTATAACTGTATTTTTGGGTGAAACAACATACTTCTCTCTGCCTTTATTTCAAATACCTGAAAGCTCACATTCAGATCTGCTTCATTCTAACCAACAACTGTTTCAATTGGATGTGCATCAGAAAAGCTCTATTCTACTTCCGTTACATCCCAACTTTAAAGGGGCCATATTATCATTTTTTATGCATTACTCTAATTTTTATTTTTCAACAAGACAATTTGGAAGCTCATTTTCAATTGTTTTTTTGTAGCATCTCACCTCTCCAGTGCCCTATGAGAGTGGGAGATGTGGCAATTCCACAAACCAACAACAGCATGAGTGTAAACAGGATCAAGCTGCGCTGCAATCTGGACAGCTGTTTCCATTTCTGGAGACAAAGTCAAGATTATCACATTTTTGTAATCAATTATTGGGCAAAACAATCAGATTACCCTACAGATGGGCCTCGAAACTACTGGATAAAACCACAAAGTTAACAAATTAACTCACCCTCCAGCAGGACTGCCGGCGCCACTGCTTGCTGTTGGTGTAGCTGCCACTTTCGCTGAGAGTCAGAGATACAAAATCCCTTCTTGATGGAGGCAGCATGATTCACTGTCTCTCTCCAGACTGTTTATAAACTCAGTGGCCAGGTTTCTGTGTACACAGAGAGAGAACAAACTTTGTCTAAAAACCTACAGAGCTGCCTACCTGTACAACATTTCTGGGTTGACTATGATGTTGAAAAGTGCTGTCTAGTTAGGCAGTTCACTAGGCGTTAAGACACCGTCAGTCCTGACAGTAGCTGCGTGGGCAGCTGGCTGGCACATACAGTACTGACAACACAGACACAGAGAAACGTTTTTTTATGTTTTCAATTTGCAGTTTAAAGGCGTCGACGGCATAAAGAAATGATGATGTATTTTGACTAACATAAAAATACATTTTAAAAGTTTATTTCACAGATTAAGTCTAAAGCTGCAGCTCGTCAACTGATGAGACCCTGTTAATAATTGACATCAAAAGAGATAAGTTATCGTCTAACCAATCCAATTATCTAACTATATATCATGATAAAAAAAAATCCTAAACAAACAAGAATAACATTTAAATCGTTGAACGATTCATTATTTATTCCACAACCACTTCGACTGTTGATTCATTTAAAAGAACCGATTCATAAGAGTCATGCGTTCCCACTTCAGCACGCGAATAATTAGCTCAGAAAACAAAGTCTGAGTATTTTAGTATGGTGTCCCTCCACAGCGGCAGAGAAAACGAATATGAAGAAAATAATTTGGCTTCGGTATATTGTAAAATTAAATAAACGAATAATTGTTTCTATTCAGTTCTCGGTTGCCAACCCGATCGACCAAGTGTCAACTGTCAGACAACGCTTTCTCACTGACTAAAAGATTGACTGCAACTGATTTATTTACATTATTAAAGAACCCTTAAAACTATTTACATTTTATTTAGTACAAAAACCGACCAGTTTCTCCATTTAGTAAATAATAAAACTCACACTGGGTTACTTTTCTCTGACGTTAAAGTTCACGCAGGATTAAGCGGACATCAATAAGTCATTCACCTCTCTTCCTGGAGTAACGTTACATCGAGCGTCCAGCTGTGTGAAGCGGAGCTCTGATCGGCTCAGGATCTCACGACGGTCCGAGGCATCACTGAAGGGCCTAGAGCTCACCAGCGATCACTCACACTCACAAAAATCCCATTCGACTCTTCAACTGTGCCGAACACCATGCGACTTTCCAAGCGACGCGTCTGAAAATCCTAAAGGTTTAAATGTAGCATATTGCAGCCATTTTTTTTCGGAACAGGTTTCAAGTGATTTCCTGGAGACGAAGACAAGCCAGCTGTTGTTGTACAGTACACTAGCAGCAACTTGTGGCTTTTCCAAATAATCCTCCAGAGGGCGCCAGGCACGCCACAAACTGGGACCAATCAGAAAGAGAAACCTAAAAACTCATTGTTTGGTCCA
This sequence comes from Sinocyclocheilus rhinocerous, assembly GCF_001515625.1. Taxonomy (NCBI): domain Eukaryota; kingdom Metazoa; phylum Chordata; class Actinopteri; order Cypriniformes; family Cyprinidae; genus Sinocyclocheilus; species Sinocyclocheilus rhinocerous. The sequence continues at coordinate 65,013 of NW_015648277.1, forward strand.
TCTGTTATTCACCGCACAAGCCTACAGGTTTATACTACACAGTTCTGCACTGAAATTATAATTGGAGTATAATAAAAGACCGTGGTTGACAAAAACGCGCTTAGCCATTTTAAATATTAGATTTCTTTTGTAAAAAAAATAAAAATAAATTAATACTTTTATACTGCAAAAATGGATTAAATTGATCAGTTGATCAAAAGTGAGTTTGATATAGTTACATTGTTTATTGTAATAATCCAGAAAAAAATTTCACGGTTATTTCCACAAAAATATTGAGCAGCACAATGTCAACAGTGATAAGAAATGTTTCTTGAGCACCAAAAAGCATATTCAAAATATTTCTGAAGGATTATGTGATGCCGAAGACTTAAAATTCAGCTTTGCCATCACAGTAAAAAAATTACATTAAGTTTTTTATTGTAATAAAATTTAATACATTTTTAATCAAATAAATGCTGCCTTGATGAGTACCAATAAGAGACTTCTTTCAAAGCCAAAAATCTTACAGATCAAGTTTTGAACGGTAATGTATATAATTATCTCATATTTTTATATTTAGCCATTTAGATATTTATATGGGGTTTTATGTTTTTATCTGGGTTTTTCCTTGGCAAAGTAACATTTACAATACTTGGGTTTTACCATTAAGTGTCCTGATTCCTGCAGATATTAACTTGCACTTCCCAACTTAAAAAAACTCAAAAAATTCCTTGCTGTTATTATAATTCATGCTGAAGGCATTTTAAATTCATACAGTAACCTGAAATAACACAAACCCTTGAGGACTTGTTCTGGTTTCCTTTGGTTTTTACTAAGGCAACCATAATATACCCAACAATAAAAACACACTCTTTTGAATAAAATCAGTTTGTTATTAAAACAGATTGCAATGAGCTACTTTTACAATGAGCTAAATTGTCATTCTTTTTAATGGGGCTCTTTTTGCAATTTGCACACAAGAACAACAATGTATTGTTCAGAAATGGTCATCATAATGTGTTAATTAATGTATAGTAAATTCCACTGGATCCACCATAAACAATGGTCCAACAGCAACTGTCTGACCAAAATATTCTTTGTACTAATTAATTCATGTTATTAGTCTTCACAAGCAGTGCCTCATATATTGTATGTTTGAGGCACATTGTTTAAATAGTATCAGATCTGAGTGCCACATACACCACATGGCCAAATGTGACAGCAAATCTCTGCATATGTTTAAAAGCCTTCCAAGAAGAACAGAAGCTGTTACAGCAGTATAGAGTGGATAAACTACCCATTAATGCCAAAGGTTTTAAAATTAAACGTTCATCAAGAACATGTGGTGTTAAAATGTTCAGATACTTTTGGCCATGTAGTGTATATCACAGTGCTCTTTGTCATAAGGTGCAACAAAACCTGAATTAAAGTTTTTTTTTTTTTTTTTGAGGAAATCATGGTTTGTGGAAGTGAACTACTCTTAAAATATGACGAGTAACATCCTGACATTACATAAATAATCAGTTACTTAACAGAAAACAAGCATTGTAAACAATATACAACAATATATTACATCTCCTCATGAGAAGCTGCGCAGCGGATTGCAGTTGCCACTAGACAATAAATCAGTTTATTGTACGGAAGGTACACTTTAAACTGAAGGTGAAAACTTCATTAGGAACCTCCATTCCCACAGCAGAGGGAGAACAGTAGAGTAAAGAAAGTCCTGATTTTTGCTTATCGTTCTTGTCTCAGCAGAGAGCTACTCAGTAAGGGCTCTGCACAACAGTTCAGCAAGTCCTCAAATGTGTTTGTGTGTTTTAGCTGAAGCAGACTTGTCCTACAGTAAACTCAAACTGTTCTGTTGTGTCACTGTGGCCAAATAAAGCCAGATCTCTGATTGGTAAAAGCTCCAGGTCTTCAGTCTCAAACTGGAACACAGACTCCCGAGGGCCTGTATCCGGTGACCCTACAGGCTAAACACAGACAGAAAGGGGACATAATAAAATTAAACGAACAACAATGCAATAATCCAATCATTTAGATACGGTTATCTTACTTCACAATCCAGTAATGTTCCCAAGAAGCTCTGTCTTCTTGAATCTGCAAGGAACTTAATGTCTCTTTCATTGGAGCCCTGGTGGCTGTTTGGCTGGCATGAAAATGTGATGTTCTGCTTCACAAACTTGCTGTTGAGTCGTAGGAATCTCATTTGTACCACACCAGTTTCCATGTAATCGAACTATAAAGACACAATGATTTTCTCAAATGGGAAATACATGATGGCAGGATTTAGTGGGTTCTGAGCAACAACATACCTGAAAGCCACCATCTATAGCGCTCAACCATGTAAATGAGTCTGGCATGGTGTCTTTGAGCCAAGATTTCATGGGGATCTGAAGCAGAGAGGCGTCTCATTATCAGATTAATATTCACTAAACACAAAGCTTAAAATGTGGAGTCAGTAAGATTTTATTTTATTTTTTAAAGAAATTAATACTTTTAAATCAACAAGGATGCATTAAATTGATCAAAAGTGACAGTAAAGACAGTACAGGTTTTCTATTTTAAATAAACGCTGTTCTTTAGAACTTTATATTCATCAATAGATCCTGAAAAAAAGGAATCAGTTTCCACAAAAATATTAAGCAGCAAAACTGTTTTTAACACTGATAATCAGAAGATGTTTCTTGAGCACCGAATTGCATGTGACACTGAAGATAAAAATTCAGCTTTGCCATCACAAAAATAAATGATATTTTTATATATAGTAATATAGACAACACTTATTTAAAATTGTAATAATATTTCACAATATTACTGTTTTTACTACATCTTTGATGAAGAAAATGCAGCCTTGCTGAGCATAAGAGATTTCTTTCAAAAACATTCAAAAACAATCTCACCTACTCCAAACTTTTAAACAGTAGTGAGATTTGAATACTGAAAGTTTCAGTGTGTATTTAAGCTATTTTATCACGTCAATTTTTTTTCTCCACATATGACGACCCCATCAGATGCCGAGGAAAAATGTACTTACCTGTGGCTGCAGGGGTGGCAAACATGTTTGTCCACCTGCACTGAAGTTACAATATACCAGCAAAGCATCAGCAGGACTGCCCTGATTTGGGTCGATATAATACATTCCTGAGACAACAACAGTTAAATAAAATTATTAAGTATAGTTATTCGCACAGACCAGAATAATACATTTAGGTCCACAAATGAACAATAACATTCATGAGAATGACTCTGACCACTGCTTAAGTTAGGATGACTGAGCATCAACTCTAAGCAGGTGGTGGCTGAATGCTCCTTAGTGCCATCTGGAGGATCTATGAAGAATCGCAGGTCTTGCTGAAGGGAGTCTAGCAGGGTCTTAATAAGTGGATAGTTGGACTTGTCGGAGAGGTACATGAGGTCCTAATTTGTGTGGAAAATACAAAAAGCATTGTCACACAGCAATTAAGTTAACACCTGATTAAATATGTTATGTTATACAATGAATGGATTCTGAGCAAAAACATTTGAAATCCTAAAATCACTTAACAGCTGCTTACTTTTAGCTGAGTCAGTGTTAGGTTCAGAGATAAGCCCGGTGGACCTGGAAGACCTGGTGGACCCTAAAATAAACACAGTTACAGTTACTACAGCTCATACATTAAAGGGATCATATGATGCGATTTCAATTTTTCCTTTCTCTTTGGAGTGTTACAAGCTCTTGGTGCATAAAGAAGATCTGTAAAGTTGCAAAGATTAAGTCTCAAATCCAAAGAGATATTCTTTATAAAAGTTAAGAGTCTTAACCTAAAACGGCTCGTTCTAACACGCACCCACATGTCTACGTCACGATGTGGGAAGATTTACATAACGCCGCCCAACGAATGCCTCGTTTATAATGGGTTTTCATGTTTTTGAATCATCAATCCGGCCTGACAGAGCATCATCACAGTATGGTAGGGGCGTAACATTTCCGTCACACGTTTGAGGTATTCGGCCAATCATAACGCACTGGATAGCTGGCCAATCACAGCACACCTTGCTTTTCAGACCGATGAGCTTTGTAAAAATCGACGCGTTTCAGAAAGGCGGGGCATAGAGGAGAAACAATAATGTACAGTATGTGGAAAATAATGTGTTATTTGAACCTTAAACCCCATAAACATTTTATTACACCAAATACACAAAATAATGTTCTTTTTAGAAACATCATATGACCCCTTTAATGTCATGACTCATGTTTTATATATATCACTTAGTGTCAAACTCACAGGAGGTCCTCTCTTTCCTTTTGGACCAGTAAGTCCTGGATATCCTTTTAAACCCTGAATAAATCACATTTCATTATCAACAAATATTAACTGCAAAAGTAAACTAGATAAGAGAACAATGTGTGTTTAACCCTGTATTTAAATGTTTGTTCCAAACCTTTTCTCCAAACAGGCCCTGTGGAGTGAAGAAATGGACATAGTAAATAGCTAACTTGAGTATCATTCGTGTATAAAAGTGTCTAATGTTTTTTTTTCTTGGATCTGATCATTTAATAATTCATAATTCATTTTATATAATTCAATCTTCAAATATTTACTTTATCCTAAATATACACTGCTGTCTTTTTTTTGTTTTGAAAATTAATGCATACTTTCAGCAAGGATGCGTTAAATTGATTTCGATTTTTGATATTTATATTGTTACACAAACTTTCAATTAAAAGCTGTTCATTTGAAGGTTTTATTAATCAAAGAATCCTGAAAAAAAGGCATCACGGTTTTCATAAAAATATCAAGCAGCACAACTGCTTTCAACATTGATAACATTAAGAAGAAACGTTTCATGAGCACCAAATCAGCATGTTGGAATAACTTCTGAAGATCATATGACGCATAAGATGAGCTGTTGAAAAATGAGCTTTGTCATCACAAGAATAGAACATTTTAAATTGCACAAATATTTTACAATATTATGCTTTTTACTGAATTTTTGATGGAATAAATACAACATTCTTGAGTTTTCTTTCAAAAGCTTTAAAAAAAAATCTTACTGACGCCAAAATTTTGAACAGTAGTTTAAAAATAAGACATTTTAAATTGTCAATTCAAATAAATAATAATATAATAATAATAATAATAATAACTTACCGGCATCCCTGGTAGACCTGGGGTCCCTCTTTGACCTGTTGGGCCAATATCCCCCTAAAAAGAGGCAGAAATTATTCTATATTCTACATGCCAACAGTCTCATTGTACATTTCCATGCACATCTAAATACTGTATATCACCTGCTCTCCCTTCAGCCCCTGTCTTCCTTTTTCCCCGGTTAGGCCCTGCTCCCCCTGAAATAAACCAATAGATAGAAGTCAGACACAACAACTAACACTTTCAGTATTTATGCACACAAAATACTTTTCAGTTTCTTCTAGCATTTGATTAAGATGAATGAAAGTACCTCCAGTCCATCTCCCCCTGGAGGACCAAGTGGCCCAAGTTCCCCGTTCTCTCCCTATAGACAGAAAGAAGAGTAAGCCTCAAGGTTCTCAGTTTTGTCAGTTCTAATATGACATTTCCATTAAAGCCCCAAACCTCAAAGCCTTTTTCACCACTCTCTCCTTTCTCGCCTCGAATACCTGGTAATCCCTGAAACAATAAATGTAGACCACTGATGAATATTCTCATCATCTTATCGTCATATATATCATACGTACATTACCCATATGTATTCATTTACATATTGTCCTGGTCTGCCAGGAGGTCCAGTCTTTTCCATTGCTCCCTGTTGGCCCTGTTACACATCAAACAAAAGCTGCTTATGCAGTAATTTGTGATGAACATCATACCTTTCCAGGTTAAGCAGCATTTAAAAATGACTAATTAATAAATAAGTACCTTCTCCCCTCTAGGTCCTCTGAGACCCCTCTGACCAGCTTTTCCCTTTTTCCCCTAACAGTCAAAGAATAATTTAAATGGTTCTGTTAATGCTGGAAATGTTTCCCCACAAACACTAAAAAAAAAAAACCTTAACACTGTACTTACTCTCTTCCCAGCATGCCCAGGTTTTCCAGGAGGTCCATCTAGACCATCATTTCCCTGAAAAATCAGAAAAGTATATATACAGTAAGACTGATTGTTACAGTGATTAGTCGTAATATTTTCAGAAATTAACAGAGCAACTAGAGAAGGAAAAAGTGAATGTTATGATATCAGATCGCAAATTCAATCCTAACATATGATGAATAAAGAGATTTAGATCACTCTGACCTTCTGACCTTTCGGTCCATCCCTTCCCTGAGGCCCAGATTTGCCACTTGGACCCTAAAACATTAATAATACATAATAAAACAGAAATAATACATAATTCCCAGTCTTCAGGTGGTGAAAAAATATCACCATTTAGTTGCTGATTCATTGCAGAATTTTCCTTGATATTAAATAACACAAATACTGACTTGTGGCCCTGGTGGGCCAACAGGGCCATCAGCTCCCATTTCTCCTGGACGTCCCTGGAAATAACAGCACAATGCAATTAAATTCATAAATACATTTCTGAATTTTGATCATATGCAAAGAACATTAAAATATTGCTATTTAACATAATATGACTAAATATGAAAAAAAGTTTGGACAATATTATGTTGAAATTCTACCTCATTTCCTAGTAATGCAGAGGGTCCTTTGTTACCAGGAAGGCCCGGTGGTCCCTAGACAAGAGACAATCATCAGCTGACATCAAGCAGATTTTAGACACTCGTTATAAAAATTCTTCTTTAATTTAGAGCCTCACCATCTGCCCTGGAGGTCCGTGTCTTCCTGGTTCACCTTTAGGTCCGTCTTGTCCCGGCATACCCTTTGGACCCAATAAGCCCTCGGGGCCTCTGGGACCCACGGCTCCCTGCAATATCAGTATTATTTATCCGCTGAAAATCTAGCACTGTAACCGGGATTTACCTTGAAATGGTTAGCCGAACTAACCTGAGGTCCTGCCTTCCCCATAACCCCTTGTAAGCCTCTCTGCCCAGCTATTCCCTGTAGATGAAACAAAAACATAATGACTTTAATTTGACATTGAGAGGTTCCCCTCAGTTCCTGTAATCTTATATAGCAGCCAATATATATGCAAAAAAGGGCAGTGAGAGAAATGCAGCATCTCTTGTCTTGTTCCCAGTTCACAATTCAAATGTTATTTTACCCAAACTGTTGTATCATGGAAAACAGTCATTGATTTTACCCGATTGCCTTGATCTCCTGAATGGCCAGGTGCCCCAGGTGATCCAGTTTCCCCCTTATGAAACAAAGAGCAGGTCTGTTACATTAAGAAATGCATAAGAGTAATCCTGATCTATTACAAGGAAACTTGATGAAAGAAACCTGAGGAAGAAAAGGGAGCAATACCTTTGGGCCTGGTAAACCATTTGCTCCTGGTGGTCCCCGAAGGCCTATCAAACCCTGCATTAAAAGCCAACTTATAAACTTAACCAACCAACCGACTCCAAAAGCGTGTTTCTCGTCAAAAACTACAATCATGTAAGTTGATTTAGGTGCATCTAATATAAAAATCATACCTCTAGACCCATCAAACCCGATGGACCAGACTTTCCCATCAATCCATTCTGACCCTGGTGAAGAGACAATCATTATTCTACTACGTATTAACAGTGCACAATAGTTAGGTTGGTCTGTCCAACAGAAATGGGTTTTGCTCAGTAGGATCACTAACTTGTGGTCCAATGTAGCCTTTATTCCCCTTCAGTCCTCTCTCTCCTCTGTCCCCCAAAAATCCAGATGGGCCTTGTCGTCCAGAGAATCCTCGATGTCCAGGGCCACCCTGTTTGAAGAAGAATACAGTTACTTCACTTTGTGAAACTGTTCATAGTATAGACCTTTACAGCTCATCTAATGAAATATTACTTAGTACTGTGCAATTATTTTACCTTTTGTCCTTTAGGCCCAGGGTCACCAATATCACCTCGAGGTCCAATACCTCCCTACATATGAAACATCATACTCATTATAATTTATTGTAATGCACTTTAAAAGAGCAAGGATGTTTAAGATATATACACTACTGTTTGGAGTCGGTAAGATTTTAAAAAAATTTGTGAAAGAACTCTCTTATGTTCACCGGGGCAGGGATGTATTCATTTGATCAAAAAAATCTAATAAAAATGATAATATTGTGAAATATTATTACAATTGAAAAATTACTGTTTTCTATTTCAATCGATTTTAAAACATAATTTATTCTTCTGATGGTAAAGCTGAATTTTCAGCAGCCATTACTCCAGTCTTCAGTGTCAAACATTTCTTATTATTATCAGTGTTAAAAAAAAACAGTTGTGCTGCTTAATATTTTTGTGACAACGGACATGTGTAATGTTACAAAAATATTTAGTAACATTATACATGTCTTTTCTGTCACTTTTGAAGTCCTTGCTAAATAAAATCATTTGTTTCTTTAAAAAAACTCAATGACCACAAATTTAGCATAGTAAGGCTTAATAATGAGACTTGAAGCCTCATGTAATCACTGTCACTGACCTCTTTGCCACGTGGTCCTGGTGCGCCCTGCATTCCCTGAGAGCCCTGAGGTCCCTGATCTCCCGGATGGCCATTTAGACCAGGCTTCCCAATGGGTCCAGGTGATCCCTAAAATCAAATACCCTAGTTAAATCATTTAAATTGGAAAAACACTGGAGTGTTAGCTGACCGATTTGGTGGTTTTGATGGATGCATTTAAATCAGTATCAACACTTACATGTTCTCCTTTTGGCCCTGTTGGCCCCTCAAAACCAACTGGACCAGGATGGCCCTACAGCAGAAAGAGTGAATAAACTGTATGTTAATTTTACTAAAACAAGATGGGGTAGCTAATGAATCACACTTTTAACAAAAATCTCTAGCACTTATGCTATGTTCCTTATCTCAAAACATTCTCATGCCTTTGTTAAAAACATACTAAACCAGAGATCAAGTTGCTTTCATTTTTGGTAAGCTGCCCAAGAAAAGAAGAAGTTGATTCAGGGAACTCAAACAGGATGCCTCCTAATAGCAGTTCATTCTGAATAAATTGAAATGAACCAACCTGTGGTCCATCCAATCCAACAGATCCAGGGTCACCTGAAGGTCCTGGCAATCCCTAAAGAAGAGCATTATAAATCAAATGCTTAATCCTGTGCTATGTAACATGCTTTAGTAAATTGAAATGCTTACAATACCTGCCCTCCTTTCTCTCCTGCTTGACCAACCATTCCACTTGTTCCCGGTGAACCCTGAAGAATAGCAGAATATGATCAGAATCTCAGACTGTAACTTTCTCTTAAAATTCTTTGAAAACTATCCTAAAAATTCAATAATCAAAATGAGGGGTACCCACTCACTGGCAATCCAATTGGTCCTTGTTTTCCCTGTGGCCCCCGAGGCCCCTGGTCACCGGGGGGGCCTGGCTTTCCAGCTGCTCCTTCAATCCCTGGCAGTCCTGAGGGCCCCTGAATTGACACACAGACACAAAAACACAAACACGTGTACAACATGTAATGAACAACAATTCCTCAAATGCGATGATCATTTGACATTCAACAGTGCTGACTGCATAAAAAGCACAATGTTCATCAGCATTAAGCAATCAGGTTCTTTCACAATTCATATAAAATATATAGAAATGATTATATGTGCATTTCAATACAAAATACACATACTATTTAAAATTACGTATTATATGCAGTACATGGTGTATTACATATAAACAAATATTATGAAATATTGCAGTTTAAAATAACTTATTATACTTTAATTACTTTCGATGTATTCCTTTTTTTTTTGCTTCTCAAAAATCTAAATGTATAATTCAAACTGAGGCCTACGTACAGGCAGTCCTCGCAAGCCAGCAGGTCCTGTTTCCCCTTGGCGACCCTAAAAAAACATTATTGATAACCTCTCTGAATATAAAAAACAGTGCTATTGAATTATTTAGCTCTATGAATGGAGAAGTTACTTCACCTGTGGTCCACGTGGGCCCCTCTCACCAGCCGGGCCTGGTAAACCCTTAAAATGTTAACAAGGTAACAATTGTTTTAGAGAAGAAATGGCCAAAATGTCATAACATTAATGATAATTAAAGGATGACATTCAAATCAACTTACAGGTGGACCTCTTTGCCCTGGTGGACCCAGAGGACCCCTGATGCCGGGTTCACCCTGCAGATGCACATTCACACAATATATGTGACACGACATCCAGAATGATCAGAGAAAAATTCATAGTAAAATATTTACAGCAGAAAGCTCTAACCCTCTCTCCAATGTGACCTGGCTGTCCACGAAGGCCTGTGGCTCCTGGATAACCCTGAGAGCAAGAAAACAGCATATAGAATCAAATCGCTGCTACAAGCCGGTCATGAATTTTCATGTCAGTCCGAACTGGTTTATGCGGGATAGTGCCACTTACATACATGCCTACAGGCCCTTGAGCACCTGCAATGCCTGGTTTTCCAGTGAAGCCCTGATAACAAACACACACAGTGGTGATATATGTGAATACTATGCATTAATTACATTATTACAGCAATACAATACTTTGAGAGGCTTACCTTCTCACCAGGAGGACCTTGAGTGCCATCTTGGCCTGGTCGTCCAGGTGGGCCCTAATGAGAGGAGAAACAATGAACTGGTGATGAACAGTTGCATTTTCAGTAGATGTTAATCAACAAGAATGAAAATGCTTTTGAATTTAAATCACAATTCTGTAATGGTTTACTTTTCAAAGTTTGACTACTGTGTAAAATTTTCATTTTTCCACAGTCCTTGTTTGTCCTGTTGTTATGCTCACCTGTGAGCCTGGAGGGCCTTGTTTTCCTGGTTCTCCAATCATGCCCTTCAGGCCCTTTAGATGACAAATATTACAGAAGATATATGATATATGACATGACAAATGAGTGAAAGACTAAAAAAGTCCACAATGAATATGGTTTGATGTAAAAGGAATACAAATATTTAGGATTGTTAACTATTTCTAGGCTACTAATCTAATTTGTGACATTGACCCTGTTAACTCCTTTTAGATTAAAATGTTCTTTCTTCCACTGAAGCACAAGATGTTCTTTAGATCATTCTTAAATGATACTGGATCACATCATCATCAGGTTTTACACACACTTGCTCGTGCAGCTCATGTGCTGCTGTCAATAAAGCAAAAATGAGACAAAATAAATACTAAGACATTCTGAAATTCATTCTGATTATTCAATTAAACATCTTACTAAAATTACGCTGACAATTGAATTTATAAAGGTACACAAAAATATAAAACAGATGTAGATATATGATTCAGTCTACCAGTTTAACACTTACAAAACACGTTTCAGGCTCTTGCTGTCATGCTGAAACAGAGATCATTCCTCCATGACAGAAGGACCAACCCAAAAGCATGTTTAAGACCTTGTTAAGTTTAATAGTCTCTGATCTTTCTGACCTCGACATGCCTGTATCAAGTGTTTCTCCTTCTTCTGAGGTCTAATGTTGGTAATAGCTCTTTTAAAGAATCATCTGCTATCATTACTGACCAGTCTTTACAACAAGCTTTTATTATAGCAGCAGTCTGCTCTCAACTGACTAATATATCTCATAGAATATTTTGGTTGATGAGAAACATACATTAGGTCCTTTATCCCCTGGGCTTCCAACAGAACCAGAAACACCCTGCAAGACAGATACATCAAATCAACACAATTTTGATTTCTTTCTTTGGTGTACTTGGTGTAATGGTAAAGCAAAGATTCATATATGATAAATCACTATGACTGATAAAAAAAAAAAAAACTTGATATTAAATGTATGAAATGGGAACCTGTGTACCAGGCTTTCCTTCTGGCCCCTCGGCACCAACTGGACCTCGTAAACCCTGCAAAAACAGCAAAGTAAATATGATCAATTCAATAAAACGTGAACCAAATAAATCTGGACTCAGTTTACTCAAATTCAATTTCCCTACCACTATTCCAGGTACACCAGGGGGACCATGTTGGCCTGCTCGACCCTGAGCATACAGAAACTATGTGAGTGAATGTGATCAAACGATACAGGACCACTTACATTTTGTTTACTCATAACACACAATGCTAAATATCTAGCTTATTCATGAAACAAAACATATGAATAAATCTGAGACAGAATTTAAAACTGGACATTTAATTAATAAATATTTCTCAAATTAATGTGATTCATGTGAATTTTTCCATTATTGACTTTTTCCTTAAATTGTTATTATGGTAATATAATTTTTAAATGATATATGGATTTTAGATGTATTTGCAGGTAGATGCATTTTCATTGGTGGTCTCAGGATTTTTCAGATTTTTATATGAAACAAATAGCTAATTTACTCTGGATCCTCTGAGTCCTGTTCTTCCATTATCACCAGGTTCACCCCTGCTGCCCTTTGTTTCCAAAAAAAAAAAAAGGAAGAGATGTTATTGATTTAGGTGCATATATTAGTAGGACACAGTGAAAGAGCCTTTGGGCAGCATCGATTTTTAGAGGAGCAATCACAGGTGGATTGATGTAAAATGGTGAGCTACAAGAATGCTTTTGGTGTGATCGTTCCACCTGAAAGTCATAAAGCACTCTGACCTTTTGACCCTCTTTTCCAAGTGTTCCCTGAGGACCTACTTCACCATTTATACCCTGTGGGGAAAAAAGGGTGAGAGAAAAACAAATGTATTTTGCCAAGAAATCTTATTTTGAACCTCAGTTGTTAAAGATTATGCCATATATGCATATAAAGAATATAAAGTAAGGCATGTCATAGGGAATCTTCTGTGCAACTGTATACCTGGACACCTGGAGCACCTGGCTGACCTTTGACACCAGGTAAACCGGGGAGGCCTGACTGGCCCCTTTCACCCTGTGGACCCATGATCCCTGATGCTCCTTTTGGTCCCTAAAAACATACAGTATAATCATAAATAGGCAATTTCTTGAATCCTCCAATTATGCATTTTAAAGCTTTAGAATTTTTGAATGTATTGTGTTGAATGTATTGTGTGCTGGAGATTACTTTTTTCCCCTTGGGTCCTCTGTCACCCTTCTCTCCATCTGGTCCCCTACTGCCCTGAATTTAGAGGAATTAATTATTGAGGTAATACATGATAAAGGACATACATTTACAGATATTAACTAAAATGTCAAATAAACATACGGTGAGATTTGAATCAGATATCTTACTGTGACACCTGGAAAGCCTTTTGGACCTGGATCTCCAGTTGTACCCTAAATGAATGAATGGTAATTATTGACTCCTAACTGAATTATCATCAGCAAAAAAAAAAATATATAAATAGATTTACTACTGTACAAAACCAAAAATAGATAAACTAGGCATGTTTCCAGCCTGTCAGTACACAGCAGCAACTTAAAATATTGCTGGGTAAAATTTTATGGAACTTTAAGGCCATATTGGTTGTTGAAAGTCTGCTATGTAAGTTTATAATGAATTGTATAAATGTTTCCCTTTAGATTACATTTAATATATTGACAAACAGACTCACCATGGGCCCTTCAATGCCTTGTAGCCCTCTGTTACCTGCTGGACCCTCTGGCCCCTGTCCACAAACAAAAACATCTAGGGCTTCCATTTTATAAACACATGTAATTGTACATATTCTACATGTACACAGAAAAAGTTTTAAAACTTACTATGTCACCTTTGAGACCCTGTGGACCAGCCTGACCTTGAAGACCCTGTTGAAAAAAACAATCATGACAAAGCTTACTCTTGATTGAATATCACAACAGACCCATATTTGTATGTTTTTCTACTTCATTGGGAGTAGGAGTATGTGCATTGCTAGCCTACATGATAAACTTTACCTGTGATCCTGGATCACCAGGTGGGCCTCTGTCTCCCTCGATCCCTCTAGGCCCCTAGGAGGAACAATCAGGACAGGTTTTATATTATTTCAGCTTATGAGCAATCTCTAAGAACAGACTTCATGAAGCAATGACACCAAAACAATGTTGCATACCTGAGGGCCTTTCCGCCCCACAGCGCCAACAGGTCCAGCGTCCCCCTGTAACCGCAAAAGTGTTTTGGTTTATAACCAAGTCAAGTCTTTCTTTGATAATTTACTCATCCTCTTGTCATTTCCTAACCCACATGACTTTCTTTCTTCTGTTAAACATAAGGGGAAATATTTCAAAGAATATTGGTAATGAAAACAACATTGGTTCTCATTGCCTTCCATTGTATGGGCAAGAAATACAGTGGAAATCAATGGGAACCTAAATGGTTTGGCTACAAACAGTGTTCAAAACATCTTCTTTTATGTTCCACAGTAGAGAGTCAAATGGGTTTGGAACAACAGGAGGGTGTACAAATGATAACAATTTTTATTTTTGGGTAGACTATCCCTTTAAGCAATGAAATTGACACTTGCTTACTGAATTTGTAGTAAGCAATCACTTACTTCTGAGCCATTAACACCTTGTGCACCAACCAATCCTGTAGCACCTGGTGCTCCCTGGCAAGACACAAACGCATAACTGAGCATTATTACATAATCCATAAGCAGTATCCATAAACACCAGGATAAGGGTGATTTCTCTGTTAATAAGAAGTAATCACTGTCCCCATTCAGTTTTCCCAAATGGATTATCTTTTTGGCTATAACGAATATCTACTTTATAGTTCGATATAGTTAGTTATACTTAGAAGAAACACAGTTTGAAGAACTTTATTTTTTTCAAGTTTTCACAAGTGTCACAAGCATGATTTATGACTCAAGATTTACGACTCACCACTGTCCCTGGAGGACCAGGTTTTCCATCATTTCCTGGATCCCCCTATGAAAACAACATTCTTTATACTGTCAAGATCAATGTAAAAATACACAAAAATAAATTGTCAATTAAATCAATCACCTTAGGACCAGGTGGTCCAGGAATCCCTTGAACACCTTGTAAACCAACCGGTCCCTTAAAAGAAAAGAAAACCATTCATGCATAATATTTACTACAATATAAGAAAGGATACCAACACCAGTTACTAGTAATAATGTTTAAAACTAGCAGTTCAAGAATATGAATTGATTTACTCACTGGAGGACCAGAAAAGCCAGTAAACCCAATTTCTCCTTTTGAGCCCTATTAAAAAAAATGACAGAGGCATAACCAATAATTACACTACAACTATAGAAAATAATGCTTTTTATGGTAGTGTCCCCTCCTGATTCACTAGGGGGCAGTATAGGTGTTGAATTTCTATATATAAACAGTACACACAAATGAAATGCATCATAAATACTTCAGTTGAAGGCTTTCTTTACCTTCAGGCCAGTCTGTCCTTTGTCTCCTCTGAGGCCAGGAGCACCAGGAAAACCCTGCTCATGGAGGCAGAAAACTGCTTTATACTATATTAAGTATATTATAATCCTGTATGAGGCAGTTACAGGGTCGTGCATTTCAGAATATTATGTATCCTCATACTGTACCTCATCTCCTTTCTCACCAGGGGGCGCTGTGTCACCTTTGTAACCGCGAGGACCCTTGAGCCACAACCAGAAATATACAACATATTGTTTTCTGCAATTTAAGTTCATATGTTCCACAGCTACAATTCATAGCTTTACCACAATCTATCCGAAAACATTACCATATTCACACTAGTGTCCCAACTTGAACTTTTACAACTACTAAAAAAGCTACTGCAGACATCCCATGCCCTTAGTCTCACCTGTAGGCCAGGAACCCCTGGAGATCCCGTCACCCCATCTGGACCTTTCTCTCCGTCTCTTCCTTGAGTCCCTGCTCTGCCTCGAACACCCTTTGGTCCAATGCCACCCTATTATAAAGTGTTTGCTTGTAACTAAATCCTGTAGGCACTTTGCATAAATCTGCACCAGTTTTTCAAGGTTTGGGGACAGTAAGATTTTCTTTTGAAAGAAATTCAAACTTATTCATCAAAGATGCATTAAACCGATCAAAAGTAAATACTTTTACATTGTTACAATGCTGTGCTTTTGAACTCTCTATTCATCAAATAATTTTGTAAAGGAAAAAGGAAAAGTATCGTGGTTTCCACAAAAATATTAAGCAGCACAATTGTTATGAAAATTGATAATAATAAGAAATACTGCTTGAGCACACATATAATGATTTCGATTTCTGAAGGATCGTGTGACACTGAAGACTGGAGTAATGGATGCTGAAAATTCAGCTTTGCCATCACAGGAATTAATTACATTTTAACATATTAAATAGAAAACGGTTACTTTAAATAACAATAGTACTGAATTTGCTGCATTTGTCATCAAATAAATGCAGCTTTGTTTAGTATAAGAGACTTATAAAATAAAATAAAAATATTTTAAAAATCGTATTGACCCCAAACCTTTGAACAGTAGTGTATACCTCATAGTAACATTTAACTGTTGCTGAAGATACCATTGAACTCTCATTGCTATTATGAACACACACCCACATACATACCCAGACACACACAAAAACAGAGATATTGTAATGAATAGGTACCATTTCGCCTCTTAGGCCTGGTGGTCCTGCCTGACCTGGGTCTCCAGGCAACCCCTTCAGGAATAAAACAATTAAGCACAATACTGTATATACCAAACCAAAGGCACTCAAATCTAATCTGTCTGTAACCATTTCATCATTCATCATACTACAGTAAACAGCACTAGTCAAAGATATAGTTGGAGGTCATAGTAAAATTCTTTCATACCCTGCAACACAGGTTCTCTAACAATTCAGTCTTCATTAAAAGTGTTCTGTGTGTTTGAGTGTGTACTCACAGGTAAACCAGGTCTCCCCGTCTCACCCATTGGTCCAGGGTGTCCTGTCTGTCTCTGCAGGACATCAGAGGGAAAGGGTTTAGTGAGAGACCACATGCATATACTATATTGACGTTTTGCTCATGTATTCTAATTTGAAATACTTACTGGCCATCCAGCTGCCAGCAACTGGTAAAAAGATGTTCTCTACAAAAATAAAATAAAAGAAAAACATACAAAATATGAAATATTGCCTTACCAACTAACTGAAAAAAGTTTTAAGATGAATTACAAAAATCACTAAAATTGAACCTAAAATAAATTAAAACTAAAATAGAAATAAAAATGACAAAAGCATATAACAAAGTTACTAAAACTCAAATTAAAATGAACAATGCAAATATAAAAAAATACCAATACCAAAAATTACTTATATTTATTTAAAAACATTTTTTAAATGTATTTATTTATTTTATTGTTTTGTGACTGTTTAGGCCGTCTCAATTGACTCATTTACTCCCACATGTGGCATTCACTATGTAACGAATATTAAATGAGCAAACAAACAAGTGGTTTCAGACCCAGCATATGCATGAATGCATAAATACAATTCAGACCGCATACGAGAGATGATGGGAAGCTCTGTACCTGACTGGTGTTAATAGGAAAAAAAACTGCTCAACAACAAATCCTCAATCTAAACTCTTGTAACACTTAATGCCTGTATGTTTCAATTCCTCTCTGTAAGAAACACAAACAAAAAGAGTGCTGAAAGGCATGTCTCCTGTTCAAATAGAGGAGAAGAACTGAGAGACAGTGTACGCTGTCTCTGCAGTGTGGCCTGGAAAAGCGGAGGCCTCGAACCCACATAGACACACAGTCTCTGTCACACTGATATTAAATCACCCAGTCTGCCTCCGCTTTATACAACATTTGTCTTGGCAAATGCTCAATTTGGCAACAGGGCAGAATTCGGCTCACTGCTGGTCCAGTGAAGGTGAGTTTGAGAGAAGTTCGGGAATCGGACCTCACAGTGCACTTGCCTTCCACATGTCCCACTGAAACAGAGGGATCTAAACATCTGTCAAAACCTCCTCACAACACTGCAACCATTCTACAGAGTGCAAACTGGGTAAACAGCAAAGCACCATCAGCACAAACAATGTCTGTAAGAGTTCAGTTTATAATATTTCAATGACAAATCATCCCTAATCACCACTGAATACACAGAGAATCAGTCCCATTCAGCCACATCCATCTAAACATGACATATGCTATGGGACAAATTATATAAATCAGAGATGAAACAGATAGAAAGGCTTTTTCCTAAGCCTTTTTATCATTGATCATAGTGAAAAAATCTGAGAAAAAAGGTAAAAAAATATTTAACCCCTTAATTGTCACTAACATTTTTGAACATAGACATGAATGAAAACATTTTGTAAAATGATTTTGATGTACCATTTTCATGGTAATGCAATGTCTGATTTTAAAATGGTTTTCAAAGGATGAATTTTGAGATTTTAAGTTTTCAAAAAAAAAACTATGGTAAAATATCTATTTAGGAGTCTTAGACCTTTCCAACGATATATAGTTTGTTATGATTAAATTAGGATTTAATTGTAATATAGTGAAGTAAAGTGACAGTTAAGAGGTTAAACCGTCATTTATTTAATAAAAATGACATGTAGTGAAGATTTACATAGAAAATTGGGATAATCATTTTTGCCAAAAATATGTACAATTGACTTCATTTTCCTAAACAATAGCCAAATTATACATTACACCATATGAAATCTGACCTTCCATATTGAAGCACTTAATTTCCACAATGAACTGGGCTAAAATAAAATTCACATACAGTAATGACTTTTTCATATAAATAATCAAATCAAATCTAATCAAATTACCCCTCAAGTGAAAGTACTTCAAATTGTGAAACCTGAAAAAAATATTAAAACCCAATACAAATCACAAAAACAGTCTTAAGAAAGGTACAACTCCCTCACCTACCACCCATGGCTCAATATACACACACATGACTCCTCTTTGGAGGACTAAACTCATCCATCATGTTTGAGAATTCTGCCAAATGATGATGAAAAAACAACATTTAGATATTCTCCACACACACACACACACATACACACACAACATTAAATAATGCCAAGTTGCAGCTGCACAATCATACAACAACATTTAGATATTCTCCACACACACACACACACACACGCGCGCGCACACACACACACACATACACACACACAACATTAAATAATGCCAAGTTGCAGCTGCACAATCATAATAAGCAGATATTCACAACCGTTTTGAGTTCTGAGAATCTACAAGGAGGTCAAACCTGAGGTTTTACAATTATACTTAAATATATGCTCAAAAATAGAGAGTCACAAATAGAGAGAATAAAAGGTCTGGCAGGAACATAGAAAGACCGTGTCATCCAGCAGTTTGAGAGACACAGGGCGGTGGCTCACTGCTATATATTCATGTTTGGTAGGGATGGGCAGGATGATCGACTAATTTATCTAGATAGAGAGAGAGCAGGCGGCTCCTTGTGCTTTCGTATCGCTCTCACGGTACTTTGATATCATACAACGATCGGTCTGCGCAGCGCCGCTTTATGTCAAAGGAAACGAATGAACACTCCTAATATGTGCGCGTATTTGCATCGCTTTGACTGCTCTCAGTAGAGCCCACCTTTGACAATTGACCAATCGTCGATTATGTACAATGCCTGCACGTTATTGGTCAAACTACTTTTCGATCATTACCTCCAGCAAGTATGAAATCAAGAAAACAAAGCAAAACCGGGATATTTTAGGCAATATACAAATCCTGGCCAGGTCATGTCCCGTAAAAATGGCACGTATGGCCAACCTAGGGAAGCCTAAGCTATAAGAGATTTACCAGATAGATAGACAATTCTCCAGAATATGGCGTATTAAGGCCTACCTTAAATGCAGCCCAATCCTCCTCTGTGTTCCTCCAAAGGTAGAGGACTGGGAGTCCTGGTGGACCTGGAGGTCCTGGTATGCCTCTTGGCCCATCTGCTCCTTGGTCTCCTTGAGAACCCTGGAACGACATACAGGTACAAATCAGTGTGATCCCATAATCACCGAATATTATAATGTAATGTAAATTCCTTACCTTATCACCCTTGTATCCAATATAGCCCCTTTTGCCTGCGCACCCCTGTGCAAACAACAAAAGCAATCTTAAACCGAGGGCCCTGCATATGAAGAATATTTATGGGACTTTGGCATTTATAAAAAGCATTTAACCACAGCAATGTGCAAAGCTACTGTCATCAACCATCAAACTTAGTTTATAGAGGATTGGTTTCCATGTTCAAATTTAAGCATGGAAATCAAGATACAGTAGAAGACTTTGAATCTCGAGTCAATTAATATTTACAGGTCCATGCCCTTTTTAATCTTATGTATGTTACGTAATGTGACACTCTTAGACATGCCAATTTGTAGAGTGCTGCCAAACCTCTAACCTTCTGCAAAGTGCACATTTAGCACTACAGCCTTATATTTGGGTCTCATAGTGAAAGGCTATCATTCAGAAAAGGGCAGATGTAGTAATGTTTGGTTATAGATGTGAAGCATATTCAAAGGAATGCTCGTCTAAACTCCATTAAAAGATGTAAAGATTACATAACATTCAGCTTTCGGCAATGACGTATTTCCAATGACCAAATTAAGTTTGAATACATAGTGAGATTAAGAATTAGTTCTCAGACTAGCAATTTAATGTGACTTCAATTCAGTATTCTGTTTCTTGCTCAAACAACAAACACTGTATGTTTTGCAAACTGAAAACTGGGCACGTTTTCAGTTCCAACAGAAAGGAGGAGGGGGGAAACAGCTACTGTAAATCACAAAAGACATGACATATTTTTAATTTGCACTAACATCATAGTAGCTACTTGTTTTAGTTTCAATTTTTTCTTAAGACTGAAAAGCTGAAGTTTTCCATCCTGGAATACTTGATTCTGATTGGTCAAATCGCAGCATTTAGTGGCTAGATATTTCCTACAAAATATTCCATTGGTGAAGGGTGAAACCGTTCCCCACACATATTTTGTATATGGTTAAAGTTTTTCATGCAAATTTGCCATGTTGACCAACGGAATGAACCTTGGTTTGAAAGTGACTTCTATGTGAGCGGAGCTTTGTGCATCACTAAACTATTGACAGTGGGCCATTTTTTGCTGATGAAATTTCACTAATGTGACTGTGCCTTCAGTCTGCTCCCAACTGAAAATGATGCTACTTTCACATCTATCGTTTCATACAAAAGCAACTGTGTCCCAGTCATCACAGGTAGTGCAAATGGCTTCAGTACTGATTTTAGGTTACTGGAATTTTGTTGCAATGTTCATCTTATTGCTTGGCCAATAGTTTTGTACATTCAAATGGACTATTTTTTAAAGAATATACCAGTAAAATTATAAAACTTTTACTTTAATTAATTCAAATGTACTTATTTCTATACATTATCCCTCTGAAAAGAGATTCACCACTATAATTAACTTAGTTTATGTTTTCTATGGCATGTATTGAAATGATACTATGCATATAAACTTCTAACTTTTTTCCAAGTTTTTGGATTCAGATTCCAATTTGGCATATATTATTGGAAGAAAATCATGGAAGAGAACATTATTTCATCACGATTTAATTGTGGTAACTCACTGTTCTCCCTGGTGGTCCAACAGGCCCTGGAGGTCCACTGAGGAGCCGGTATCTCCTTCCATCCATGCCTAACATAACATCACCATGTTTAAATGCAACTCCTTTCTTGCTTGAGTGCTTGTAGTCAGCTTGTCCTTTGCCTACAAGCAATTCATATCCTTTTTTTGAGTGAACACTGACCAAAGGCTTTTTATCTACTTCGAAGCCCTTTGAAGGAAGTAAGAAACCTTCTTCAATCAGCTGGTTTAACTCAGGATGGACTGTAGGCCTGACCAGATCCTTCTGACCAGCTGATGTCTTTACATTCAAAATAGAATCCAGGTCAGCAATGTCCCCAGAGGGATTGAAAGGGAGCCGCTCAAGACGGCCTCCACCCAAATCTGCTTTCAGTTTTTGAGAGGTGAAGTTCTCCTCTGATGATTTGAAGGTGGTGGACTGTATATTTTTTTTACCGGTGTCCTTATACCTGCTATGTGTGCTGACAGCGGGAGACGTGAGAAGGTCAGACTCTTCCACCACTACAAAGCCACGAACCGAATGCTTTGAAGTTCTGTTCGAATCAGACGACACGTCCCATTCACTACGAAGATCTTCATTCTTAGAAGAGACACTGGAGTTCTGGAAGAGAACAAAAATAAGAGATAGAACAAACAAGATACATTAACAAAATGCTAAGGGGATAATCCATTAAATATTTCAGAGCAAAAACATGCCATACTCATTAATCATCTGCAATCCAGTTTAACTGGGTATAATGTTGCACTCCGGGTATTTAAATCATTTTATTGGTAACCATTTCAGCACAAACTGTTTGCACCCTATTCCCTAAAGTCGGTGCTGCTTAACTGGTACACATTGTGTACATTTTTATTGATCATGGCAGCAGTTATTCATCTAATTATGGAGAAAAGCATCCAAAACATCCAGACAGGATGGAGTTGAGCACCCTTTTTGCATTTCCATTTTAAACCAAAAACAAGTGGCAGATGATCACCAAATCAGGTACAATAAAAATGAAGTGCATATTGCACAAAGCAGAAAAAACGATCAATTGCGATAAGGCAATGGCCTACACGTGATTCTGAGCTCAGAGACCCAGAGGCTCCATCCTACTGTCCTCCTCTCTTTCTCTAACAATAAGCTACAGAGAAAAAGCAGTCAGGCACTTAACACTGTAAGGCGGCTGCCTCAGATGAGAGGGACACTTGATCCTCTCAAGGGTGACACAGCTCCCCAAATAATTGTTTTACCCTCCTCAGTGCTACAGGTTACATCTTTGGCTAGAACTGTACCAAACACTGGAACAACTCCTGTGAGAGAAGCTGGAGCAGAACCAGATGCTACAAGACACAATTACACTTTGTTCAGAAGATCAGCCAGTGGGATGTTTGAGAGGAAGTGAGTAGATGCTCTGCATATTCCATGTTAAAGGTTTCAATTGCTATAGTTTCTACAATAAACACCAAAAATGCGACTCCATTTTACTCATACTCTATTGTTCAAAAGTTTGGGTTCAGAAATTAATTCAGTTTCAAAAATTAATAGAAAATCTATCCTAATTTAAAGACAACAAGTTGATCAAAAGACTGAATCCAATATTTGGTGATAATAAAGCGTAACAAGAGATTTATAAGCTATTTTTATAGGCTAGTCATTTTTGTGACTTTGTGCCATTTCGTACCAGATAAAACCATTTCAAAACAAACTTCCTGGTTAAACATTTAAGCTCACTAGTGTGATAAACATTTATTTAAAATGGACAAAATTATCCACAAATTAGTGCATAAGCTCGGATCAAAGAGGCCGAAGATCAATCAGTTTCTTAAAGAAATAGAAAAATCTACCCTAATTGAAAGAAAACATTGAATTGACAAAAAGATTGAATCCAATATTTGGTGATATAGTTTAACAATTGATAAGATATTTTTGTAGGCCGGTCATTTTTGACCAGGAACACCAAAAGTGTAACAAGGTGGGGGAAAAGTACAAAAACCATCCAAAACATTTTGGGAAGTAGTTATATACCCTGTGTGAGCAGGTAGCAGGTTTTTGTCCAGTGCGATAACATTAACTACCATTTTCAGGAAAAAGCTTCTTCTGATCAAAATGACCCGAACACAGCATAAGGGTTAAGCAAAACATTTTACAAAAATAAGTTTGCAAGGCTATAGAGACAAAGTTTAAGAGTTTTTTTTCCTGGTCGTCAAACTGCAATAAAATACACCTTTAAGCAGGTGTGAACAACAACAACATCTGTGTGAACCCCAGGGAAACTACTGTAACTTCATACATCTACTGAAATGACCCAGGGACAAGTTGTTGAACAGTCACAAAAATTACTCTGAAAAGTGAAGCTAGTTCTGGGAAAAGCTTCAGTATCGTTTGCAGATGTCACTTGTTTTTTTAAATTTGTCATGCAATTCATTTAAAACATTTACAAGTATGACTTATGAATCCAAAAGTGTCCACACACTTGCTGAGGCCACTGGCCATCTGCACTACACGGTCATTTGTGGTTTACCATCATTTATTTATATTCTATTTAACAATGACACTTCTGGTTAGATGCAGTTTCATTGGCTTTGTACTGTACTTGACAATGTCAATAAATCTGAATCAAACTGAAAGTCTATAATGCTAAAGATCTAAAACTGAAAGCGACTGAGACATCAGTATCAGATAAAGCATCTGCCAGTGAGAAGGTCATAAATACTAACTCAGTTTGGAGGTTTACAGATATAAACAAATGTTTCACGGAAAATGATGAAGCACAATGTCAGAGTTTGGAACTCAAGGCCCTGGGCAGAATATTATCAGTGTTCATCACAGCTGACCCAACAGTGAATAATGAAAGAGAGATGCCATAAATCATGGTTAAGACACAGGTATGAGGGAAATCCTTGCAGGTCATTTGTTGAGGAACCCAGCTGGGCAAATCTGACACTCCCATCAAGAAAGTCACCTGGAAAATTTTTGTGGCTCATCAGAAAGGAAATCAGGGTGCAATTGGTAAAATATGAGGGAAATCCTTGCAGGTCATTTGTTGAGGAACCCAGCTGGGCAAATCTGACACTCCCATCAAGAAAGTCACCTGGAACATTTTTGTGGCTCATCAGAAAGGAAATCAGGGTGCAATTGGTAAAGAAGAAGAACACTAGACAGTATTCAGTTTACTTGGCTACTAATGACCTCAGCACCTCAGGTCAATCAGATTATCTAGACCAAAACACTCACTTAACATGTTGTTGACCTCCAATTTTATTGGTGTCTTACGATCTTCATAACCTCCATTCAAACTGCAGTTTCCAACCCATTTACCCTTTTAGTTGATCCCTGTTCAGCAAGTGAACATGTTCATGGGAAAGTCTCCATTACTTATTAATGAACGATTAGACAAAGATCTCTAAACTCACCTTTCTGAAAGCTTAGACATGTCAGCTTATACAAGAGCTGTCTAAACTCAATACAATGTGATAATATACATTTGCACTTTTTGTCTTTAGAATACATAAGCAGATAATTCAATAAAACCAGATCATAAAACAACTTTTAATATATTTTTAAAAATCCTTTTCATGTTGTTTTACACAATTCTTGCGCAAACATCCAAACAAAATCTGACCATCTAATAACGAATAATGAATTGACGCACAGTTAAAAGGAAAGACATGTATTTGTTTCCTACCATGGCTTTCCATTTGCCCTCCACATTCATTCCAAGCAGGAGCAGATTTAGTACAAGGTAACATCCAATACAGACACAGCACACCATGATTGCTGGAGATACACACTGCACCACAGTCTCTGTATCCCTGCTAAAGATCCCAGACAGTGCAAGCTTTCTCCAAGTGCCCTCCCAGAGAGAGAACCTCCCAGACACAGGAGCTGTGCCCAGGCTTCACACACTCAAGCCAACTAAGCCTTCAAGGTAGCCATTAAGGTGAACAGCACCAAAATAAAATGTGCAACATCCACTTGAATTATGTCTGCAGAACAAAATGGGATATTAGGTAATCTTGAAGGTGACAGAGGATATACGCCACTGTTCAAAAGTCATGGGTCAGTAAGATTTTTGATATTTATTTAACTTATTTATTCATTATGAAACAAATCCCTTATTTTCACCAATGCTGCATTTATTTGATCAAAAATACAATAAAAATATTAATAATGTGAAATATGATTACAATTTATTTAAATAACTGTCTATGGTTTTAATATATTTTAATATTTAATTTATTCCTGTGATGGCAAACAGGCATGCTCAAGTCTTCTGTCACAGGCAACATTACAAATGTCTGAATCCTTGCTAAATAAAAGCATTCTTTTTTTTTTTAATTCCTTCTGACCCAACCTTTTGAACGGTAGATTATGTACTTTGTAATCTTGGCTTCAATTTAGAAAATGGCATGAAACCAATGTCTTTTAAGTTGGGAGAGCTTAAAGCTGCTGAAAGTGTTTTATCCAAGAATAAAAATTCTGTCATCATTTACTCACCACCATGTCTTTCCTTAAGACTTGCTCTCTTCCGTGGCACACAAAAGGAAATGTTTAGCAGAATGTTCATGTTGCTGTTTTCCATACAACAAAAGTCAATCGTGAGCAAAGGTACAAAAATGTCAAAAAACGCACCATAAAAGTGCTCCATATGACCCATATATTCCAATATTCCTTCTGTGACTAACAGAAAGCTAAAACACACTCCACTGCAGCTCTCAAATCTCATTTGGCCAATTCTGAATACGAAAATTGGTTATGAGACACATGAACCAATGACGTTTGGCATTACTGAAGTCAAACCTTTGACATGCTATATTATCCATGACAATGTGAACATGAATGGCATTTGAAAGCTACAGTGGTGAAGATTGCCAATGGATAAATTTCAGTTTTTCCACAAACATAGAGACTGGTTTCAAAAGACTTGGAATATGAGTCATATGGGCTGCTTTCATGAGCTTAATAGCTTGATAGATAAGAGAGACAAAGAACACTCAAGCCAACTAAGCCTTCAAGGTAGCCATTAAGGTGAACAGCACCAAAATAAAATGTGCAACATCCACTTGAATTATGTCTGCAGAACAAAATGGGATATTAGGTAATCTTGAAGGTGACAGAGGATATACGCCACTGTTCAAAAGTCATGGGTCAGTAAGATTTTTGATATTTATTTAACTTATTTATTCATTATGAAACAAATCCCTTATTTTCACCAATGCTGCATTTATTTGATCAAAAATACAATAAAAATATTAATAATGTGAAATATGATTACAATTTATTTAAATAACTGTCTATGGTTTTAATATATTTTAATATTTAATTTATTCCTGTGATGGCAAACAGGCATGCTCAAGTCTTCTGTCACAGGCAACATTACAAATGTCTGAATCCTTGCTAAATAAAAGCATTCTTTTTTTTTTTAATTCCTTCTGACCCAACCTTTTGAACGGTAGATTATGTACTTTGTAATCTTGGCTTCAATTTAGAAGCCAAGATTACAGGTCATTAAAACAGAGAGGATTAGTGGTAATGGCTGCCATAGTAACAGAGGTAACTCAAGGAGATCAATCACAGATGTTCCACAAACATAGAGACTGGTTTCAAAAGACTTGGAATATGAGTCATATGGGCTGCTTTCATGAGCTTAATAGCTTGATAGATAAGAGAGACAAAGAGGACACATGCTTGGAAACTTCATATCAGACAATATCAGTTTTACAACCAAATTAGAAGCTACTTTAGATTTTACATAAACATAAAGGTTTTCTCCATCACTGCGGAACCGTGACAAATAGAAAACACATTCAGACAACTAAAGCCTGCTGAGACTGACACACACGCACACAAAAGCAGCAGAGAAGAGACAGATTTATGAAAGCACTGGTGAACCATCAATTAGAAATGACAATTTGTTCCAGAAATAAACTTGATGAGGTTGGTTTAATTCAAAGCAAGTTTTTAAGCAGACCTCCAGCTCAAAGAATCAAAGCAGTGGGATGCTGCGTGACCATGAGGTCATTAAAACAGAGAGGATTAGTGGTAATGGCTGCCATAGTAACAGAGGTAACTCAAGGAGATCAATCACAGATGAAGACTCTCTTGCTTGACTTTCCTGTGGGACCCTGACTCTGAGGTTTTCACAATTTCACTGGCGGTGGGTGTTGGAAACCATGATTCCACATAGCCTAATTAATCAAGCAGCAGAAACCAAACCTGGATCATCTTGCATACGCACTAATTAGTCTCACATACACAAATTAGACACACACTAAGAGGATTGCATCAGAAATCATGATTGCATGAACCAAAACAGAAATGCAGTAATTGCTTTTTAAACCGGTTTTAAATCAGTGAGTGTTGCTGAAACAAAACAACGTTTGAAAGCAGAATTACATCAGCGTTTACGGTGCAATTGATTTCATGCTGTTCTGAAATGTGTTAGAACCAGTGTAGTTATTGTTCACTAAAACTATTACAAATCATCTTTAAATTAATCAAGCTGAAATAAAATAATTACAAAATATCAGATGACAAAAAATGAATTGAAGCTGTGAAAAAATGTACAGTAGTCAAGTTACTAAAATTGAAAAAAAAAAATTTAAATAAAGCTGAAATAAAATATAAAGTATTACTTGGAAAAACCTGAAAATAAGTTGATTTTTTCAACTTACGAAAATTACTAAAACTAAAACTGAAATAAGAAAACTGAAACTAAAACTATTGGAAATCATTTTTAGTAATTTAAATAAAACTGAAATTAAAAAAATGTTATATATTACATGGAAATTAGAAATTAGAAAATTTAAATAAGTTTCCATGAAATCAGTTTAAGTTTGTAATTTTAGTATTTAGTATTATTTAAGCATCATTTCAGTTTCTAATTTTTTAATTTTTCATGTAATGATTTGTATTTTGTTTCATTTAAATATTTTCAATTACTAAAAATGATTGTTAGTAGTTGAAATTTTAGTACTTATATATATATATATATATAAAATTGAAGTAAAAGTACTAAAATTACAAACTTAAACTGAAATAAAAAAATAAAACTATATAGAAATGTTTAAAAATAAATAAAATGGCAAAAGCACATAAAATTACTAAAATTAAAATGGAAACTAAAAAGATCAAATCTTATTTAAAAATAAAAGTGTTAAAATATTAATAAATGCAATAAGAAAAATAATAATAATGCTATGTGCTGCATCTTCAGTGAACTATGCACCAAGTTTTTTTCTAATCTCTCTAATGTTTCTCTCCTCAGATCTCATCATCTGCCTACATTTCCCAGAGTTCCCTGTCAGAGCAGGGGAAGCAGCAGTGGGCGGAGCCTCCCAAGCCGTTGCCGGGTCAACGACCCCTGCAGACGCTGCAGCTGTGGGATCAGTACTGCGACCCCGGAACCGGACGCTGTTACTACGTCAACACCGTTACCGAGGAGCGCTCGTGGAAACCTCCGCGCAGAGCCCGCGAGAGCCACGCCCACCAAAACAAGGTGAGCGACCAATCAGATCCCGGAACCAGCGACCATGGACCAATCAGAGACGTCCAATCACGCGTCAGTCCATTTTTTTAAAGGGGTCATATGATGTTGCTACAAAGAACATTATTTTGTGTATTTGGTGTAATGAAATGTGTTTATGCGGTTTAAAGTAAAAAAAACACATTATTTTCCACATACTGTACATTATTGTTTCTCCTCTATGCCCCGCCTTTCTGAAGCACGTTGATTTTTACAAAGCTCATCAGTCTGAAAAGCGAGGTGTGCTCTGATTGGCCAACTATCCAGTGCGCTGTGATTGGCCGAATACCTCAAGCTTGTGACGGAAATGTTACGCCCCTTACCATACTGTGATGCCGTGTCCCGGAGCGACAAGACAAACCCAATAAAACCCATTATAAACTAGTCATTTGTTGCATCCAGTGTGGACATAATTACGGATTATAATGACTTATAATGTCTTTTTACGCGTTGCGTTGCATCGCGCCTCGTAAACATAAAACCATGTCTGCATTTGTGATGGGAGAAATTACAAACAACAAGCGCTA
>NW_015648277.1:94706-150635 GCF_001515625.1 Sinocyclocheilus rhinocerous
CTCTAGGCATGACGAAGCGGATATTGTCCTCTTTTGGAAGGCCAAACAAAGTATTTTTGCTATCGCAACGAAACACACAGCGACTTCACAACATGGCGGCGGCGGTGGCAGCAATAATAAAGTTACGCCTTCTTTCTTTGCGTGAACATTTGGGCGGCGTTATGCAAATCTTCCCACATCGTGACGTAGACATGTGGGGGCGTGTTTAAACGAGGCGTTTTAGGAGGGCGTGGATGAGTCTTAACTTTTATAAAGAATATCTCTTTGGGTTTGAGACTTTAGTCTTTGCAACTTTAGGGATCTTATCTATTCACGAACAGCTTGTAACACTCCAAAGAGAAAGGAAAACTTGAAATCGCATCATATGAACCCTTTAAATAAAACTTCACACATAACCAAAGTTTATATCTTCTTTATGACTTATTTTAGCTTCAGAAGGGTGCACTAAATTACAGTGCAAAGATCATAATTACATGTCTAACCTTTATGAGGCCAGAATAAATGGATGACAGACAAACATTGCCAAGAACATTTCCATGCTGTGCTGGCAGACATGAGCAGAACAGAACTTCCACACTTCCTCATTTACATATATACTCCATAAACGAATGATCAAGAGTTAAAACAAAACTAAATTTAAGATTAGATCTGCCACATTTTAGAACATTATCCGGAGGAGGTTATTGTGTTAAGTGTGGCAGTATTGTCCTCTAGTAGTTTGTCAAACCCTGGTTAGCTGATAACAGGCAACATTATGTAAGCTCAGCCTCAATTACGCCTCAAACGAAACCATATCCATATGCAGGGGTGAGCTCTGCGCCATCTTTGATAGATGGGACAGTCCTGGAATTCCCCTATGTAATGCCACGTCTTGGGGGAAGATGTGTAACACAGATTTGCCTTGATCTTTAACCTTAAAGCTGTTCACTGCTAAATAATACAACTGTCTTTGTGTCATTTGTAGTGTGTGAAACCATAACAGAACACTGATGTAATCTCACTTCCTGTAATACAGGCTGTATTGGGCCAAATGAGCTTGGCTTCATTTGCTTTTTGGAGACTTCAACTGTAGGCAATAGGCTTCAACATGTGACGATCATTACAGAATGTTTTGTGACATAAGCCATTGTCCAAATGCTGGCGTAATGAAGTGAAATACAATTTGACAGAAATGAAATGATAAAATCACTACAGATATTTCAGACCACTTTAAAATGTGTTCAGAGAACAGTGAATGCTGATTATTAATATATTCATTTAATCTATGAATCTATTAATTTAATGTTCTTAAGGATTATGCACAAATCTTCATGTCTACATAAAGTGTCAATTTTTTCAATTAACATCTATTTTAATGAAAACTAACAGATGTAATGCCCTAGATTTTATTCATGCCCTAGATTTTATTTGAATTTGTCATTTGTCAAAGTCAAACCCTTTAAAAGTTTACATTAGGAATGCACTGATATTAAAATTGTGGCTGATACTGAAGCAAATAATTATTTTCATGTACTGGCCGATAACCAATAAATTCATTTTAATATTATTTCAAAATAAATAAAAAATCTAACACAAAAAACTAAAATAAATCATTTAAAATGCTACAAGTGATTTTAGGCATTGTAGCATTATAATGTACAGTATGAAAATTTTTACCTAGAACTAGGGAATTAATTCAGAAAACGTGGCCATTAATTACTAAATTGTAGGAACAAATTCTTAAAGGGTAGTTCACCCTTGAAGCAAATAATTATTTTCATGTACTGGCCGATAACCAATAAATTCATTTTAATATTTCAAAATAAATAAAAAATCTAACACAAAAAACTAAAATAAATCATTTAAAATGCTACAAGTGATTTTAGGCATTGTAGCATTATAATGTACAGTATGAACATTTTTACCTAGAACTAGGGAATTAATTCAGAAAACGTGGCCATTAATTACTAAATTGTAGGAACAAATTCTTAAAGGGTAGTTCACCCAAAAATGAAAACACTGTCATTAATTATTCACCCTCATGTCATTACAAACGTTCCTTAAGACCTTCGTTCATCTTCAGAACACAAATTAAGATATTTTTGACGAAATCTTTTGACGAGTTTTCTGACCCTGCATAGACAGCAGCATCATGGTACTCTCATGAACGTGTGTCGAAGACTGACACGGAAGAGGAGAAATTGTTGAATAAAGTCATTATTTTTGTTTTCTGTGTGAACAAAAAGTATTCTCATATCTTCATAATATTACGGTTGAACCACTGATGTCACACGGAGTATTTTAACGATGTCCTTACTACCTTTCTGGGCCTTGAACGTGTCAGTTGCGTTGCTCTCTATGCAGGGTCAGAAAGATTTAATCAAAAATATCTTAATTTGTGTTCCGAAGATGAACAAAGGTCGGGTTTGGAACGACATGAAGGTGAGTAATTAATGACAGAATTTTCATTTTTGGTTGAACTATCCCTTTTAAGTTGTGGCCACAATATGCATTTTTTTTATGCATGTCATGTATTGGGCTCCGTAGAAATGAGCATGTATAACAACATCAATAACTTTACACTGTCACTCTTGCAATTTCTTAAACCATATTAATGGCACTGTCAATTTATTGTCTCATTTTTTTCATCTCTACATATACTGCATGTATATTTTTGTACATACCAATACTGTCTATTGTATTTTTTTCTGAGAAGAGAGATTTTCATTGTACTTTGTACATGGTACTTGTACATGACAATAAACAACTTTGACTAAAATGAAATATTCAATACTGACAGATACAAATAAATTAAAAATGCTGTATGATATGATTTACCATACTGAATCATATGATATATAGTATATCCCTGCTTTCCATGAAACACCCAACCAGATTACTCTGGATGAAGCTACACCCACAGCCAACTATGCAGACAGTGTCTAGCAAAATACTGTGTGTGCAATCACAAGCTTTTTATCAATTCATAACATATGTAAAAAAAAAAAAATCAGCCCAGGAAACTTTTAAAAGTATGTCCTGCAGTGCACAGAGCTCACTTAAAGTGCAAAGCAATATAGGTGTCTAATGACTTTCCAGGCGATTTTCAAGCTTTGGAGCTGTTCCTGGAGTATACCAGCAAACTCTCAGGCTGCCCGGACTTACTCTCCCAGACGGGGTGTTTATTAAACCGTCTCAGCACAGCTCCTCTCTGTTACAGCATCGTGCTGAAACGAGACAGTTCCCATGATGATAATTTATCATCGCCCTCCCCATGTAGGAAAATACAGCAACAGCTTTATGAGGACAAATGAGAAGTCAGAGTGATCTCTACTTTCCCATTTATTCAATTTCCTGACCTCTAAAGTCACCCAGCTCTCTTCTCCAGCTGGGGTTCATTCTCCCCACATTGTACTCAGGCTTTGTCCATTCATAGCTGCAGAATTACTCACCGTGGCTGTATCTGAGCTTTTAAGATGTAATTCATACACAGATCACTTGTAAACTGTCTTTTTGGGTCTGTAATTAACACTGGGATGTTTCTTGTTGTCTCTTACCGAACCATGTGATTTTCTGGGTTCAGGCCGGAGCCCTGGAACTGAATGTATATTGGCAGTCTCATCTCTGCCAGTGGAGGGATTTGATGAGAAAGGTCTGTCTGCTGTTGAGCCAGCTGAGGACGACAAAGGGCTCTGTAGGGTGAATAGAGGCAAACAAGATGTCAATAAAACACATTACTTTCAGTGTGGAAAGATTTTAATGGCATGAAATGCATTCTCTGTGCCAATAGCATCACAAAAATCAATTGCAAAAAAATAAAAATAACATCCTAAACACTAACATCACTGGTTTAGCCAATATTGCTGTGCCCAGAGCCACATTTTACACACTTTTCAGGCAAAATGTTGTACTAACAGTTGTATTTGGATTATATTTGGATAGGAGTTTTGTTTAGTTACCCTTTTAAGTTTTTTTTTTCATTAATTTTAGTCAATTTTATTCAAACTTAAATGTCATCTAATTTAAGAACAAAAATTCCAGTTTTTCAATTTTGCACAAGTGCAAAATTAAACCAAACGTTCAAACATTTTATATAGCTCTAACATTATTGATCATGATTGACATTTGAATGACCATATGACCATTTAAAAATTCAATTTTTAAATTTTATTTTAAATTTTATTTTTTCAAATAATTTTTTTTCTTCAAAAACATTGATAGTGCATTGTTAATAACTTGGTGTTTTATCTTTTAATTATGTTTTTCAGGTCATACTTAGAAGGGAGAGGTTATTATGTGAGTATAGGAGAGCATAAGTCTAAGTGGACGTCCATGACATGCGGAGTCCCACAAGGCTCAACTTTGAATTACCATTGTGTATGAAATGTGCTATATAAATAAATAAACTTGCCTTGCCTTTTAATTATGTTTTAATTAAAATAATTTAATTGTTATTTAATCTTTTCGTTGATGAAATATTAAAAAAATTCTTATTACTTATGACTATTTTCAGCAGTAATTTTACCAGGTTAGGACTTTTAAAAAAATGACATAGCCCTGAAAAATATATTTTTGTATAACTGCTTTCAAGTACACAAAGTCATCAACCCTACCTCAGTGCTACTTTCTGTCTTAAGAAAGCCACGTTCTTTCACAGGTTCACACATATGCTGATGAAGAGCACAGTGATCCTTGGCAGCATTTGCATCTCCCATTATGAAGGTCATCTGTCTTAGCTCTCCCTGTGAGGACAGACACAGACGTCAAAGACAAATCTGAGCTAGGACATCAACCACATAACAATCCATTAGATGAGCACTGATTTCACAAGAGTGTTGGTCAAACGTTCACTCATATGCCTCATCGATTTGGGATGAATAGTAATCTTGATACCACAGTCACATGATAAAAACCCATTTATAGGCAGTTAGTGCCATTGAAACTCTTGGCATGCTGTTTTGTGACCCTTCATTTTTAAGTGCAAGTCACTAAGATGATGGTTTTCACAGCTGAAATGCAAATTGGTGTGGCAGCCATACATATGTTTCCCATGACGCATTGCCAGTGCTTCTTTAGCTGGTTAGCTCTAGTTTCTTTAATAAACATTCTTCTACACCACTGTGTTGTAGTAAGACATATTTGAGTGTTTAATTAATGACTTTAGGAAAGGCTGGTTGCCCAGGCATGATGGATTCTTGACACTGACTATAGTTATGTGTCTTTCCATACCCTCCTTGCATATAACAAATGAAGAATACCTCAAAGGGTGTCTCATAGTCCTCCAGGATTCCCCCCACCATCAGCAGGCCATCTGTAGTGATGCCCATGTACGGGTACATCCAGCTCACTTTCTCCACCAGCACACAGTCCACATACACAGCCAGCCATTCAAATGCAACCCCAACTGAGATCCAGTGCCACTGCGAGTCAGACAGCCCTGACACTGAAAACCTGAAGCCAGAGTTTCAAATACACTATTATAAGAATACCGTTATTTCAACATTGGTAAAGCTTAGTGCTCAGTGGCATGTGTTAAATGGTGTTTGTACTCATAGTCACGCTGCTGTGTGGTGATGAAGGTGATGCTGTGTGGGCCTATACGGATCTGGAGTAAAATGTGATTATAGAAGTTCAGCAAAGTCAACACACTCCGGTCCTCTTCTTGTGAGCTCCGCAGTTGAATCAGAAGACTAAATTCATCTGCAAAGCTGTGAACACACACAGACACTTTGTTAAGTATCAAAGAAATAATTTCATTAGAAATGAGAGAACGTAAATACATACTCTACCATTTAAAACTACTGTCTAATGCTCACCAAGGCTGGATAAATGTGATTGAAAATACAATAAAAATAGAAAGAATGTGAAAAATTATTACAAATTAAAATATTTGTTTTCTATTACATATTTTAAAATGTAAGGTATTTGTGTGTGATGACAAAGCAGAATTTTCAGCAGCCATTACTCCAGTCTTCAGAGTCTCAGCATGATCCTTCAGAAATCATTCTATTATACTGATTTGCTCAAGAAACATTTCTTGTTATCACAGTTGAAAATATTGTGCTGCTTAATAGCACATGTGACAGTTTTTGAGGGGATGAACAGAATTTTTAAATGAACAGTATTAATTTGAAAAGAAATTTTTTGTCACAACGTAAAACGTTTGATAAATGTAATGCACCCTTGTTGAATGAAACTATATATATATATATATATATATATATTTAACCCCAAACATTTGAACAACAGTGTAAATTTAAAAAAGTACGGTCATTTTAATAAAATCATAATGAAAAAGAAGAAAAAGTAAAAAAAACCTCTCAAATAAAATGCCAAAAATAATTAAATAATTACATACATACAGACATACATAATTACATACAGACATACATACATAATTACATACAGACATAATTACATACAGACATAAAGACATACAGACATACATAAATGTCAAACCTTGAACCAAATGCTTCCTGGGAGGGCATAGTGAGTGTGGAATACAGGCCAATGTCCAGCACTGGACATCCCTTGTCCTCCTCATAAAGGGTCACGTTCCTGCTGGTTGGTACTAAGCCTGAGAGCTGCTCAAGTAAATCCACTCTTTGTGTGAAGAGATTCAGATATGTGTTGAACCCCTCTGTAAAGAATGAAAAAACAATTGATCAATTCAGCAAGTGACCTGCACAGAATCAAGTCACTTAAATCAAGTGACACTTCATTAATGCTTTTCATGATACTGCATTTATTAGTGAAAAAAATATATTACGGAAGAATAGTGGGACATTGAGATGTTGCATCATCCTTTTATTCACCTTCGGACTTGTTTCAGCCTATTGTGTGAAAATGGGCAAGTCTCAAACTGTCCAAATCTCCAGGGCTAATGCAAAGTAGCTTTCCCCTTCCAAGTACTATCCACAGATGACTCTACCCTATTGTGCACAAACACAGTCAGGGCCATTACTGATGGATGGTTCTGGGGTGAAGCATTCCCATGGAGGGCTGCATTTTCCCCCACCTGATCCCCATAGGACATCAAGGGTGGAGAGAACAAGCCGTTGATTAACTTTCCATCCCTTACCTGCACAACATGGCCAAGTACCCTAAACCCTACAAGACTCCCCTTCTTCATTTTCCCCTTCCCTTTCAAGTACATTTAAAAATGAAAGATCATCCTTCCAACCCCCAAAAAATAAGTTTTAAATGTACAGATAAATAAAACCCACATCAACTATTAAAGAAACATGGTAATTTTATGATGCAATCTTTACATTTTCATTGGCCGTCAGCCTCACAGTTGTTCCTGCTATTCAAGGAGACGAAAATAAATAAAGGAAGAATAAAAAAATAAATGATATACAGCTCATTTACAGGGATGTTGAAAAAAAGAAGAATAGCTCTGTATATTTAACCTCTACATAAACCCAAATCCCCAATAGCCATATATGGCAAAGCAAAGCAAAGCACTGTATGATTTGTTCTTCACAAGACATGATACATGGACCTTAAACCGGATTAGAGATTTGAGTTAAGAGTATTTATTTAAGAGATTGAAAAGGGCTTTTTACGCTCACTGCATTCAGGCATCAGTCGTCACTCATAGTCCTGCAAGCAGCATGACCACAAGCAGCAGACTCCGGTCACACATGAGCTCTCGCTGATAACCTGATGAAAGGTGCACATGCCACCATTTTCTACATACCACATGCACACTAAGCTAGAATACATGTCTTAAAAGATGTAGAAATGGAACTGCATTAGATAAAATATCAAATAAACTGACCTGTACATTTTAAACTGACCTGTACACCATGTGCATTTTACAGAAAGACAGCACAAGCACACTTTTGACACAAAAGCAAGCAACAAATTTTACAAAAAAAATTGTTACATTTAAAATGACCAAAAAATAGATATATAATTCAACCTTAAGACAAAAAGCATTTGGACGCTGGTTCTCAAATGTTGGCGGAATATAGTAAATATGATGAGCTACACCTGCGTAAACTGACTTCATACTGCACATTCAATAAAATAACCTGTGTAAATGATAGTAAATGACTCAGAAAAGTGAGTTAGTTCTGAGAAAAGGTCTCGCATAGTTTGTTTGGAGATGCAGATTTTGATATAGTTTCATATGCAAAGAAATTCTGATATTTTTAAGTGTGCCTCAAATGTCCAAATTGTATAATCACAGGGACACAGAATGTTTAATGCCGCACAAAAGCTGAATAAATGCAATTACACATGAATGTAGGCAGAATTGATGTTATGAAATCGATTTTTTAAATATTACAGCAAAATAGAAACATAAATGGGAGAATTTCATAGCAGCCATATCACCCTGTAGCCCAAGACTGGTTGCCCACTGAAGCTAAGCAGGGTTGAGACTGGTTAGTACCTGGATGGGAGACCTCCTGGGAAAACTAGGTTGCTGCTGGAAGAGGTGTTAGTGAGGCCAGCAGGGGGTGCTCACCCTGTGGTCTGTGTGGGTCCTAGTGCCCCAGTATAGTCATGGGGACACTATACTGTCAACAAGCACCGTCCTTCGGATGAGACGTTAAACCGAGGTCCTGACTCTCTGTGGTCATTAAAAATCCCAAGATGTATATCCAAATTATATTAAAAGCATTTGTCAAGTTGAATGAAATGACTTTATTTATTGCTCTCCAGTTAAAATTAAGTTGCCTCTTTATTGTAGTAGCCTACATATTATTGCCTTTAAGTGTACACATGCCAACCAAAATCATAAAAAAATGCCCCCCAAAATATCTGTGTAAATGGTTCAATAGATTAACTATGCAGAAAATTCATTATAGTTTCATAAAGTTTAAAGGGGTCATATGATGCTGCTAAAAAGAACATTATTTTGTGTATTTGGTGTAATGAAATGTGTTTATGCGGTGGTGGATGAGGAGATCCCCCCTCACATTGTAAAGCGCTTTGAGTGTCTAGAAAAGTGCTATATAATGCAACAAATTATATTATTTCATAATAGTATCAAAGACACCGACTTTACAATTTAAATATCATGTTACTTAAATGGTAATCAAACTGTAAAATGGTACATTATCAAGGTATTAATTAATCTGATTCTGAATCAGGGTACCGCAACGAATCTATAATATAGTGTGTGTGTGTGTGTGTGTGTGTGTATGTGAAGCCTGCAAGCTGTGAGGACAGCGGTTTGGTATCATAACTAACTAGTATATTCATTTCCACATATACAGAGTAAAATATGAATCAATAGTACTGATATGATGAAAAAGTGTAGTTTACAAGTTAATTAAAAAGTAAAATTATATGTGAACACTGATAAACAAAATTAATTACAAAGTTTCGCAGTGCTTCAAAGGGGTATGTGCAACGCCCCATAACATACAGACCACATGGCTGTAACAAGATTTTAAACAGCTCAATATGATGCCTATGGGGTTAGAGTGGAGCCAGATCAGAAGAGTGCATCACCGTCAAAGAAAATGGAGTGACTTCAGCAGGTTAAAAAGGGGAGGACTGATCTAACACCTTGAGACCATGTGCAAAACTGATATTCCCTTTCCCACCTTGGCTTGTGGTCATTGTGTTTTGCAAGTATTCATTGCCCGCATGCTGATCTATAACTAACTCACCCCAAACCATGTCCCAACTTTGAGAATGTTTAGAAAAGCCACAAAATGATCTAAGATCAAGTCTGTGAAGGGTCAGTGGGTACTCATGCCTCCTCCTAGAGCACAGCTGAACAAGCATTGAGACGACACAGACATTAATATCCATGTACAGTGCATATCATAATAACACAAAGGATGAAATGTGAC
This sequence comes from Sinocyclocheilus rhinocerous, assembly GCF_001515625.1. NCBI lineage: Eukaryota > Metazoa > Chordata > Actinopteri > Cypriniformes > Cyprinidae > Sinocyclocheilus > Sinocyclocheilus rhinocerous. The sequence continues at coordinate 104,501 of NW_015648277.1, forward strand.
ATTCATGGGACATGCCTTTTCGTGATATTTTTGTAAAGATATAAATATAATTTTACGACCATTTGTACAATCACTGTATTACAGTATTCAGCTCAAATTTCTTACATATGCTCTGCTAGTTAAAATCCCATAAAATGATTAAATGCAACATAGGAATTTAGATTTCACAAATTACATGGATATTATTCAGCAAGAAGATGCTAAAACATTTCCTTTGAGACTCTTTACTGATTTAAAGTGTAATAAAAAGTCCCAGACTTTGCATAAGTGACAAACACACACTAAAAATAACGAAGTCTGAATAACTCTTATATTTCACATTATTTGACAACAAAAACATTTACTGTACACTCTAAAAAATGCTGGGTTATTTCAACCCAACTTTGGGTCAAATTTGGACTAACCCAACTTTTGGGTTAAAAATTTAATGTAAAAATTTAACCCAACAGTTGGGTTAGTCCATATTTGACCCAAAGTTGGGTTGAAACAACCCAGCATTTTTTAGAGTGTATGAGGCAGCAAAATGTCACTTTCATATGGCCAGCCGAAATTAACTGTAGTTGCATTAAAATTCAATAAATGTATAAAGCTGCACTATTTTACCATTCTTTTCCTTCCTTCTCCAATTACCTGCCTGTAGTTTCTACAGGAACTGGATGTTGAATGCCAGTATGTAATTTCCAAAAGTCCATTCATCTAGCATGCAGCCAGATTCAAGTCTGATGTTTGGCTACATTTATTTCCCATTTAATGCCCAATTAGCCCCCCTTGTGCCGGTTTGTGTTTCATTTACATGGACGGTTCGTTTAACAAAAGTCTTGCGGTAGCAATTATGGAATAAAGAGGGATGAGACTCCATTTCCTAAGCTGTTTCCTTTCTTCCAATTGTGCTGTGAAGTGTAATCAGAGAAGGACTGATGGTACTTATCTCTTTCATTACGAGGCTAAAGATGGGACACCACCTGACACCCAAACTGAAGGAAAGGAATAAAAGTAAACGATTTCACTAGTGGGAATTTCTTTAGAAAAGGCCTCTGTGTGTATAATTTGAAGCCATTGTGAAATCTGTGTAGGGAAATCTTTTGCCATCATGCAAAATTACAGATCGCATGGATTCCTATTGAAATGACATGAGAATTTGCAGAACAACGGTAAATGTAACTCCACCTTAACTCACAGTGGTAGGTAAAAAAAAAGAAAAAAAAAGAAGCTTTTCACAGAGAAGCATTCTGTCGCCTTCACCTAAATCCTAACCTCTTATAGCTCTTTTCATTTCCCTCTTTAAGGTGGAATAATATTTAAATATGACAGAGTGACCTTGGGTAATCAAAATCCACAAGAATGCCTTAATTGAGAAAAAGTTCAGCAACCATACTAAAGAAAAGAAAATTAGCAAATCAACAGCAGGAACTTTCAAAAACATGAACTGACCCCCATAATATTTAAAGGGGTCTGGTAATGTGGCATGTGGCAGACAAAGAGTGAGGAAGACTCATTAAAGCCTGTGAAACATTGTTCCCTAAACACACCTGAGCTCTGTCCTGTTAAGCCAAGAAGGAAACACATTGAGGAATTAGGAACGGCTCCATGATCAACATTCACAGAGTTTCAGGATGTTTTGAAAGACATTCAATCTTTCTTTTTTCCATCCTGGTCTATGTGCTGATAACATTTATAGTCCTCTGGGGCACCTAAATCAGAGCGATGTTTTTGCCTCAGTTTTCTAATTACTAACAGCATCACTTAGTTCGTCTGTGGCGGGGTTTTTTTCAACCATGGGCACTAGCATGGCAGACTTTTAGAAAATAAACGCTCTCAAAACTCTAACTTGATCAACAAATGTCAGTTCCTCCTTATGTTTAATAGCCTTTATGTCACAGCAATAACTTTTTAAACATTAAAACTACTTTGTCCGGAAAACAGTGGAACAGTCACAATTTGTGTTAAAACTGGTATTAAATAATAAATTCACATGTTAGTTTTGCTAAATAATAATTTACGTTACTTAAGATCTGTTTCCTGTGAATCTCATTGTCAGATTTGCAATGACAGTTTGAGTCAGAATTAAGAACTAGAATAATGTAGAAAAATATGAGCAATTTCCAAAAACGGTCATGCCTGAGCTCTAAGGGTTCAATGAGTATTTTCACAGGTGGCATTACACACACAGACAGTTTGCTTTTGTGAATAATGACAGCAATTTTAAGAGTTCACCTTTCAGTTTTTCCAAACAATCATTTATTTCTGAACTATTAATTAATCAAGCTGTCAAACACGTCATGATATCTATACCTACTTTGATGGCAGCTCTCACCTTTGTCCGGAAAACAGTGGAACAGTCACAATTTGTGTTAAAACAGGTATTAAATAATAAATTCGCATGTTAGTTTTGCTAAATAATAATTTACATGTTACTTAAGATCTGTTTCCTGTGAATCTCATTGTCAGATTTGCAATGACAGTTTGAGTCAGAATTAAGAACTAGAATAATGTAGAAAAATATGAGCAATTTCCAAAAACGGTCATGCCTGAGCTCTAAGGGTTCAATGAGTATTTTCACAGGTGGCATTACACACACAGACAGTTTGCTTTTGTGAATAATGACAGCAATTTTAAGAGTTCACCTTTCAGTTTTTCCAAACAATCATTTATTTCTGAACTATTAATTAATCAAGCTGTCAAACACGTCATGATATCTATACCTACTTTGATGGCAGCTCTCACAATTCATGAGTTCATGTTTCCATGTTCTGCTGAGAAAAAGTTGGTCAAACATGAAAAACTATTGGCTTCATATAAAATGGTGAGACTCTGCATATTTTAAGAATCAAAGTCAATGAAACCCGATGAAGATATGTTAATGATATTTTATAGCCAATCAAGTGGAACAATATCTTTTATGGATCAAATGCTGAATACAAGATAAACTGGTTATAGCGATGGTTGGAAAATCTAGCATGACTTAAATCGCTCCAGCTTCTTTCACAAAATCCTCTGGGATTCATGTCAGAACACATAGAATGGAAAAGAATTCAAGATGTTGCACTGCAGGAAGAATCCTCACTCACATCAGGCAGTAAATTCACAACTCATTATCACTCTTACACAGTATTCATCTTGTCAAACTGTAGAAAATGCATTTCTCCAGATTTCTCTACTCACGCATTCCATGGTCATTTCCCATGGTCAAGGAAATTTCAAATTGAAAAATGAATATTCTTTCTTCTTCTGCATTACCTTATTTCATTTAAACCCATATGATTTTCTCTTATTTCACAGAAATACAAAGAATAGCTCAAGCTATTCCCAGGCAGCTCTTTTTCCATACAACTAATGGGAATAAGAACTGACCTTGATAAGTGTACTGTAGAAGTCCAGAACACATTTGCTATATACAGTATGAATATATATATTTTTAAGACATACAATAGCTTTGTGCAAAGAACAGACCAAAAAATTTTATTAAAAAAAAGAAAAAAGAAAGATGCATTTCAAAAAGGCAAAGGGGTTAGTAAATGATGACGGAACTTTGATTTGTTTTGTTTAATTATCCCTTTAAATAGTCTAAGAATTTTTTGTCTGATTCATTTCTCAGCACAGACAAACTCACTGACTTCTATAACAAAAGAACTAAGGACTTTCTTTAGGAACTGGTCCTGGATGATAACAAAATAAGAAAGGAAATAGTGTCCTCTCATATTAAGTTCCCCTTGACCAGTAACCCCAGAGGTCTGCTGCGCTGCAGTGGTGACAGCTCTGGCTGTAGGTGAGTCTGGGCACATTCTGTGATGAAGGACATGGTTCCAGCTCTCTATAATGTAGGTTGTGGTGCAGTAGTAAGGTACACATTCCAGCTCCTAATGAATACAGGGTGCTGAACACACAGGATGTATACAGCACAGGCTGACAGCAGCTTATCAAAGAGACTCCTGGCCACTTGCCCAACATCAACCCCAAACCCCTTTTGGATTGGTATCTTTTTGGATTCAATTCAACAATGCATCGACCCTGACAATGAATAAAAGTGCAAAGGATAAACGTGGAGAACTGAAGGGCTTTTTATAAAAAGCTCATAGTACTGTACATACAGTACAGCATTGTCTGGCCTAATTCACCAAAAATTTAACACCAAAACAGATTCAGCAAATGTAATGTGCATTCATTTACAGAATAATCGTTTGAAGATGCAAAAAATAAGAATGATTTAAAAAATATAAAATGCAAATACATTTTTTAAATTGAAAGCTTTATGTTCACTATAGCAATATTAAACATAAAGAGAGGCATTTTAAAAGCATCTGTTTAGCATCATTCATTTGTCAACTGAAACTTTTCATCATATCTGGACCCAATATCTTGATAAAACTGATACCCCTTTATGTTATTTTGAGATATTGTATGTCATTATGCTACTGTCTTTTATACATGGCCTCTTCCTCTACTTTTCCCCCTCTTCTGCTCTCCATGTATCATTACACTTTGTTTTGTTAGGTTCATTTGGATAGAATACTTTTTGTACACAAAGAAAACAAAAATAACGACTTTATTCAACAATTCGTCTCCTCCGTAGCATCATTTTGGAGAGTGGATACTCTCCAAAATGGTGCTACGGTGACGCGGAGGAGACGAATTGTTGAATAAAGTCGTTATTTTTGTTTTCTTTGTGTACAAAAGGTATTCTCGTAGCTTCGTAAAATTAAGGTTGAACCCCTGATGTCACATGGATTATTTTACCGATCTCCTTGCTACGTTTCTGGACGTTGATCGTGTTACTCTCAGAATGCATCAAAAATATCTTAATTTGTGTTCCGAAGATGAAAGGAGGTCTTACGGGTTTGGAACGACATGAGGGTGAGTAATTAAAGACACAATTTTCATTTTGGGGTGGAGTAACCCTTTAAAAGTGCTGCAAGAAATTCCAACCATTTTGCAGCAAAATGTAATGTCTCTGATATTTGTCACATAATAGAACATTTTATGACAGGTAAATAAATAAATGAATAAAGGCTTACATTAAAAAAAAAAAACTGCTGCCCTAAGCCCTTCTAGACATGCATCTCTCATTCTTGCTATTTTTATTACAAAAGCAAATAACTCTTCAAATGCCAGACAAGTCATGACAAAACAACTGGAATTGTTATAAAAAGCTGAAAATGTCATTCCTTTTAGTTGAGAGTTAGTTTTAGTTGAGAGTGTTTGGTTTCTGTCAACTATGGCACTGACATCTCAAAATGTTCTATGACAAGATGCCAGGTCCTGGACTCTTTAGTTGATGTGAAGCAGGTAATGGATCAGCTCAGAGAAATGGATTACCCAGAGTACCAATCCAACTAAAGTGATGACGAATTTTCAAAGGACATAGAATGATCTCAAACTATGATACACAGGGACTAAAAATGTATGTTACATCACATGAAAAAGACTTCACTTCACTTGACAGGTCTGATAGGCACAGCTGTTTAAATGGTTTAATGTAATAGAGCAATCTCAATGCAGCATGGGAGACAAGGCTACAAGGTTTCCCTAAAGGAAAGACAGTGCCAAGAAAACCCAAAGAGCGTCATTATCCACTCTGACTTTCCTTACAGAGTTAACAGGCCTGTTCCTGTCCACCAGCCACAAATCAACCGCACACTGAAATTCTGCCAAATGTTGCTTCAAGAGTGAATTTCTCACTAATCAAATCAGTGTTTTGAGAGCCGAATGACTGGCGTCAGAAACGTCCAGGGGCGCCCACAGGATTCCGATCCATGGTAAGTGGGTGGAAAAAAAATAAGCACGACCTACACCAGTTTGAGGTTTATATTAAGAGAGGGACATTGGCACCAAAACGCAACACTAACTGTAATATACTAAACGACCTTAATGAAATGAGTTATCAGCACAATACTGACCTGTGAGCCATCAAAGTAACCCAAATGCTACTGATTAAAGATAGTGTCAAGTGTAAAGGCAGGCATGTTATAGAGCTTTAATTCATCCACATACTGTATACGTTTATGTTTTTACCTTTTTAATTTAAGTAAAAACATGGAAAAAGTCAAATAAAATGTAGATAACTGGAACTGGAAGCAAAAAGTCTCTGGTGATGTATGCAGGACTTCTCCAATAATTTAGTGTGACTGTGAACTTTCATTCATCTGCCTCAATGAGCAATAAATACAGTCAATGACTGATGCATAGAACCAAGTTCCCACCCTACATAATTTTCCTGTTTGAAAATGCACTACACTCAGATGTACATCACAATAAAGTCCCTACTTCCATTTTATTGCGTTTAGTGCCTAGACCCAACTGCATCAAACTCTGTGGCTGCATCCGAAATATAGTTTGCTAAAAACAGTATGTGAAAAAAGCCATATGTCTGAATTCGCAGTATTCATAAAAAAGTATAGGCTCTGACATTGTTAAACAATGGTATATGCTTCTGTATGAGCCATAACTCATCATGATCAAATTTATTGAAAAAAAAAATGCATTTAATCTCTATATTACCAGACAAGCACTACATTACCCACAATCCTGGACAACTAGAGAACTCGCTCTTTTCATGGGAAAGGAAATTGCAAAGGTTACTGCTGGTTCCCACACACTCAATGACTTTGCAATCCTGTGCTTCTACCAGTGAGAAAGTGTTCTCTTTATTTAATATTTTTTAATGCCTCTGGAGGAAAAAAAAATACAACCTGAACCTTAATGATTTAGATATGTTACAGAATGTTTATTGTGAAATACTGGTGTGGAAAGGTATGCCATTGTGTGTACAGGTAAGGGCACATAAAATGACTTGTTTTTACTGAAGACATTTCATATCAGCATGGTCTAATTTTAGTGCTGTTATACTACTTGGGTATTTAAAAGGAGGTCTTAATTTTCTTGTTTTTTGCTCCACAGAAGAAAGAAAGTCATACAGGTTTGGAATGGCATGACGGTGAGTAAATGATGACAGAATATTCTTTTTTGAGTGCACTATCCCTTTGTCAGAACAAATTATAATTCCCTTTGACATTATGGAAAAAAACTTAAAAGTGCTACAAATCTATACAAATCTGAACCTTTAATTCCATACAATGGAAGATTTTTTTAGCATTTACAGTCGTAAAATCCATCAATCTCTCTCATATAGTTTAAAAACATATAGCTAATTGAAATTATGTGCACATTTTACGAAGGCACAGACTGATCTCTCTACTTCTTGGCTACTGATGTGATGTGATAAAAGTAACACTGTCCAGATTAAGTCTAGTCTCCATGGCTGTAGCTCAGACAGCCAGCTTGCATTTGCCTTACAGTACAGTAATGCAACAGCCTCCAGACAAATAATCAGTAAGGTTTAAGGGGCTTGTTTCACCCTGGCTGCTCACCAGAGACAAGGTAATCAATCAGGGACAGCATTAATTATGTCTGCTACTATAACTGCCTGCTTGAAGTCGCCACAGAGACAGACGCACCAGACCTTTGATTTACAGTCAAAATGAGAAGAAAGAAGGGATTGTGTTCAGAGCAAACAGACCGTAACCTTGCATTTGACAGCCAATCTGTCTATTAACACTGTGACATCATGCATACAGCTGATGTTCTCACTGTAATGATTGAGTAAGGACATGACTGGCTAACACTGGCTGAGAGTGTATTAGAGTACAGTAAAAGATGTTTGAGGAAAAACATGTGTTCACAACAATATTCTGTATGTCCTTTTTCTTTGTCTACTGATAGGCTAAAGCAAACCCACTTGTTTGATCTTGTCAACTAATCAACTATTAACTATCCACATATAAAAAAAAATATATTTGTTAAAGAAAAACCTACTCAGCAAGTATCATTAAATTGATCAAAAGTGACAGTAAATACATTAATAATGTTACAAAAGATTTCTATTTCAAATAAATGCTGTTGAACTTTCTATTCAAAGAACCCTGTAAAAAAAATAAGTATACCAGTTTCTACAAAAATATTAAGCAGTGCAACCGTTCAACATTGATAATAATAAGTAATGTTACATGAGCACCAAATCTGCATATTAGATTAATTTCTGAAAGATCATGTGACACTGAGGATTGGAGTAATGGCTGCTGAAAATTCAGCTTTGCCATTACAGAAATACAGTAAATTACATTTTTAGATATATTGAAATAGAAAAGTTATTTTACAGAGTATTTCATTACTATATTAACTGTATTTTTGATCAAATAAGTGCAGCTTTGGTGACATAAGAGACTTTTTAATAAATAAATAAATATCTTACGGGCCCCACAAATCCGCCAAATTTTCACATTACATTTTCATTTTAATATGGGAGGGAACGAAACATCAGCTGAACTTTTTCAGCTTTGGTTCAAGTTAACTGTAACATATTGTACAAATTGAACATATTGTATTTTTGTCCTCTTTTCAATATTCTTTCTTTGAGATCAAACAGTAATTGACCTCCTGCTGAAGGTCCTTGCCAAGAAGTTCTAAAATGACAATATGCATTATTCTCTGCCCATAGACAAGGCACTGATATTGTACCACAATCAGACAGGGCTTTTAAAACAACATCTGCACATTCTGAAAGTCAGACATGATCAAAGTGGTACACGTGATCAAATAAAAGCAAGATGTGCCCCAAATTTCCAGCAAAACTAGAACATTTTTCCAAAAACTACAATACAGAGACCTGACCATTCTCATGAACTCCTCAATGATGTAATTTAGGGCTTTAACAAACAGTAACATCTCCTATAAATCTAATGTATCTGTCTCAGTAGTTTGAAAATGGTACAGGTGTTACAGGTGGCAATAGAGCTGTGACTACATTTTATGAAGCCTAGCAATTGAAAACCAACAAATTCACTGAATAAATTAACACACTCAAGAATGGCACAACTTATTAAAAGTTGTAAAACATGTTACTGCACTGATTACATAATGGGTTCTGCAGACTCGCTCTAATAATCCCCAGATTATCCACAATGTTCTCCAACCACTGAGAAGGCAAACCACATTCAATGGGACAGGTGGCTGTAACAGGGCCCATGAGAATCTGTTGTAACATTAGCTCAATTAAAAAAAAAAAAAATCAGATTCCTTTCACATATGGACGGTTTTAGGTACAAATTGTGACATGGTGGTATAAGACTGTGGAACAGATTTCTAGAAAAATGTAAAGAACTTGAATGTGGTTATATGGCTTTTCACTAAGAAATATGTTCAACAGCTGTTGACAGACAACCATTCCATGAGCTTTACCATCAGAGTGTACAAACTGCAAATACATTATTTGAGTTTATAGTAGCTTGAAGCAGTCTGTAATAGTTTTAGTTTTTATTACCAAGTGATTAAGCTTATACTTAAACACGACAAAAATGTAATGTATAATTAGAGAATATATCAACATTTATATGCGTTACTACACCGCCACCTCGGGATAATATGGATACTACACAACAGCACTAGACCATGTAAATAGTTAAAACGTTACTGCAATGATACGAAATGTCATAACCCATGCAAGGACTGACTGTATTCTGTAGTTAGTATTATTAAGAGCATATTTTGCGGTATGCGGGTAAATGACAACGAATTAAGAAAAAAAATATTCTTAATCACCTTTAGGTTGTTACTGTAAACGATTAAGAAAAAGTTAAGCGTGTCAGTTAGTGAGGTAAATGCTCTTTTAAATTCCATTTTTATTTTTTTAATTAAACAACGTAAACTAATTACATAATATTAAACTGAATGCTAATCGTTTTGTTTACACTACACGCGAGCGTCGGCAGGTGAAGTGTTTCCTCTCTGTTTTTACCTGAGTCCGGGACACCAGATCCTGTTTCCGAGAAGTCTGCATGGAAAGCTTTAACCAGTGCACACATTGATAAAATGAACCACATATTTGAAAAGCAGTGTTCCTCCAGTTAACACTCAAATAGTACTAAAATGATGATTAAAACCATGAATATAAATTATAGCCTAGAAGCTGACGTGTCTATGGTATGGAAAGTTTACATAAGTATTGAGCGTGATATCTGTTATCGGTCTACTTCTAGAAGTCTTCTTGCTCCGCAAATGCACGCTTCCCAATCATCCCCGTTCAAGTCCGCCCACATCACACGAACCAGCCAATCAGATCCAAGTAAGCCTCCAGACAGGTGGAACCCTGATTCACCTTGCCACTCCTGTACAGTCTCATGCTTTGATCAATCTGTAACATCATCAATCAAAAAGAAAATACTCTACGATGCTGCAGATATCATATATTTTATCATATAAATATGATATCGTATAATATGATTTATTGTCATATATTTGCATGCACGTTTTCAGGACAGGCTAAATATTCAATAAACCACAGATCTCTATTATTTGAGTTCATTTTTTAATTCAAGGACTTCGCTTCATACAAAAATGTTATAGTAGAAACAACTGCAGATTTCAAAGTCTGGCCATGGAACAGAAATCAGGCAACAAACAAGTCAATAGCAGAAATCAAATAAAGGATGTGCCAGCTCTTATGCATGGACGGAGCTGTCAACATATCAATACTGTTTTATTTATAAATGTTTCAACAATTCATTTTTTATTTTATTTCAACAAATCCCCTAATTCATATCAAAGGTCGTTTAAAAAATCAAACAAAAAAAAAGAAAGCATTGTATCAAAAAGTACGAAGATAAACCATGGGTATTTCAACATGCGCATACATTTTAAGACCATGCAAACATTAATCTTTCCAGAAACAGCCACATTTAAGCTTGCTTGATGTACAGGGGAAAAGAGCATTTCAGATTTTGGCAATAAATTATGAAAGGTTTGGTAGATGAATATGATGTTTTCCCAAATCATAGAGAAGCTGAAGAAATTGGTTTATCGATAGAACATGCCGAAGGACATCAATAGATGTGCTGGGAGTGCAAAGATTTGTTCCATAGTTACACGTGAACAATGCAACAACTCATAACGATATCAGCAAAATGTCAGCACATCCTTTAACCTCAGTCTCACAGAGCATGTAGAAAAATAGCAGTTGTTCAGACCGTAGATTTGAAACAACATTTTTCTTTTTTCCCCTGACGAACTGGACATCTCTGATGCATGCACATACAGAAACTTGCAAATAATTTTTATATATATATATATATATATATTTTTTTTTTTTTGCTGATTTCTGCTTTTTAATCATTGTGCCTTTATGCATTCTAAAATATACCTTTTCATAAATTTTTTATTATTATTATTTAAAAAAAAGAAAGAAAAAAAAGAAGAAGATTTGGTCACTATCATGCTAAAGCCTGAATCTGGATTTCCCAGCAGGTAAAGCTACAAAATGAATGAAGTATATTTTCCAAAGTGTCATCTTGTTGCATAGCCCTACATAAAGAAAATACATGTTTAAATGAAAGAACATTCACTGTCAGCAAAGTCCTGACACATCAGTGGCCAAGAATCACCTGATTAGCCAAACAATTCTACAAGCGTCTAATGTATTCATGCATGTCAATGCGGAACTCGTGAAATGATCCCTGTCCGTACAGTGTCCCAATACAGAGGCTTTTTTCTGTTCTTTCAGACTGCCTCACCCTCTGAATTCAGGTGGCTGAATATTCCTCTCATGTTACCAGTGTGATAAAAAGGAGCCGGCCATATTTCTATACGGCCAGCAGCTGGGGAACGGCGGCAGAATGAAAGCTGTGAGTGTGTATGTGTGTCTGGGGGTGCTTGGAGGAGTGCCATGAGGGGGAAAGTTTAACCCTAACACAGATCGGCCTACTGTACCGGTGCCAGGACCCTGACTCAACGCAACACAACACGCGCTCACATCAGGAAACCTGCTACATGAGCAAAGCACGCTCCTTTGTGACAGTTCTTCAGTTCTCAGTCCTTGCAACTAACCATTCAAAGAATCAAACAGAGAAGGCAAATAGCAATGCAGTCTGAGCATCTTCATCAGGACAGGACATATACAATGTAAATATTGGTTTCTTAACCATGGTCAATCAAGAATTGAAGACTTTTTTTAACATGCAATTTTATAACTGTGGTTATAAAGTCCCCGTCAGGACAAATACACAACTACTGCAGTTTTTTAATAGGTACTCCATACTAACATATACTTTTGAAGTGAAGTGAAAGTGACGTGTGGCCAAGTATGGTGACCCATACTCGGAATTAGTGCTCTGCATTTAACCCATCCAAAGTGCACACACACAGCAGTGAACACACACACCGTGAACACACACCCGGAGCAGTGGGCAGCCATTTTTTTGCTGCGGCGCCCGGGGAGCAGTTGGGGGTTCGGTGCCTTGCTTAAGGGTCTCACCTTAGTCATGGTATTGCCATTTAACCCTTAGAGCTTGTTCAGTTCACTCTCTCAAGTGTGGATGCACTAAAAAAGGCTGAGGTTGCATCACTACTACAATATATTCAAAAGGTTAGGCACTTTGTAATTAACATCTGGAGCAGTCAAGAAGAATCAGTAGACCTGACAGTATGGTGAAGCCGTAAGCGATTTACGTAAAACCGTTCGTCTTTACAATACAAAAAAGCACATAATGAATAGATAAAATATCTACAATTTGATATAAAACAAAGTACATTATGGTTGTCAAAGGTTTCACACATAGTGACATGTGCGAGGAATGGTCATCGGCAGCATAATGAACAATCTGCTTTCGCAACAGTGTGAAATAACGTGGAATTCTCTAAGATGGAGATGAAAGGTCGAATAAAACAATGTTTCTTGCATTTCCAGCCACTTCTGTAAACTTTTGCTCCATAAAAGGTACATCTATAACGCCAAGATAATATTTTTATGGGAATATTTGCATTAAGGGTGCGTCTCAGAGGCTGGCTTTGAGGGAAACTGGCCAGACGCCCATTGTGGTCTACACTTGAAGCAGTGGTCACTCTTTTCCCAGGTTACACAAGCACAATTTGGCATCTTTTGCCCTTAGAAAGGCAAAGATTAAGAAAAAGCCCATGTGTTTTCATATAAATGGTCAATCTTAAGTGTTTTTAAAAAGACCACACCCATCAAACCATTTAGCCTGACTGAAATGCATCAAAGTCAGGTGGGTTTGAGCCTTTTTATCCCACATCTGCTGCTGCTTTGTAAGCATACATGTATGTTTTATCCTTTGGACATTGAAAAACAAATACATGTATTACTGCATTTAACACCACCCGCAAAATAAGAGATGATAAAACTCATCATGATTCGAAAACAAAAACATCATCTGTACGTGTGTGTAAATTAAAGCCATGCTAGCACCAGTCGTCCATCTCTGCCTCTGGGTAGTACTGCCGTGGCCGTCCTCTGCTGGCCCCGGGGCCCGTGATGAAGTGGTATCCGTTGGGAACCCCGCGGAACTGCTGTTGGGGAGGTGGGGGAATCGCCACAATCGGCATCCCTACAGTCTGGGCAAAATGGCCCGTCTGAGGGCTCGGATCCTCTTGGAAGATGGCGTACGGCCCCAAGAAGGGTTCTGAGTTAATGCGACTGACGGGGGCCAGTGAGCTGGAGATGGAGCCGCTGTGTAAGAGGGCATTGTGCTCGGACAGACCGCGGCTCAGCCTGCTGGGACTCGGGGGAAGCAAGCCGGCCTGTGTGCCCAGAAATTGCACAGGGGAGGAGTTGGCAGTCCTGTAGGCCACGGAGGGACGAGGAGTAAGGGGGGTCTGGGGCAGCTGTCTGCGCCCACGGCTTGGAGTGCTCGCCCCTGAGGTCAACAACACCGGGCTCCCCTTAGCCCACCCACTGCCCTAGATGAAAATTAAACAAGCAAATCAAAACAATAAAATGATGAGGGGGAAATGCCCAAAAGGTTAGACAGGGACCAGGGGCCAAAGAAGGAAGGAAGGAAAGGATGAGTAACATGTTGGACGAGACAGCGGAAAAAGATGGACGATGATTAAGACAAAAACGAAAGACAAAAAGAAAGGAGAGAGTGAAAATGACAGTGAAGACAAAGAAAGAAAAGACGGACAAATGCACAGAGAAATGGTGTGAAAGAAGAGTGGAAAGAGAAGTGAAAGCCTATGAGTGGTTGCACTACAACCGTAGAGAAGAGACACTTTTTCATTTATGATGTTTATATCACAAAATGTAAAACATTTTAGAAGAAAAAACTATCATATCTCAATATCTTCATGGCTTGAGTAGGAATGGTTAGCACTTTACTGCATTTCTGTGTGATTGGTGCCATGAGAGCTTTAAAATTCAACAGCAGCCTGTGCAGAGGATTCTGTACTATGCAAATTCTCTGCTTAAACATCTGTAAAATCCCTAAAACACAACTGATATGATTCTAAACTTTAGATTGTAATTTTAGACAAATCAGTTGTTATTAGACAAGGAAAACAATGCAACGTTGTTGTTGTTGTTTTCCATTAAAAAGGTATAAAAGCTAATTGACCTAATGTAAGATAAACTTTAAATGACAGACTAGCACTTTTATCAGTCCAATACTCACTATCCACCTTGTTTTTAATTTAAGAGTGGATGTGGCATTTTGCAAATTGGCATTTGTCAAATTATTTTGATTTACAATTGTAAAACACACTGGTTTGTAGCGCAAATACTGTAGTTGTACAGTGTTCAGCATTTTGATATTTTTCTAGGTATTTACCTATAGTGGCTAATGAACCAGAAGTCTCGCACATTCACAGGAAATAGCTTACTTCTGTGTTAAAAAATAAAGTGGATAACTTATTTCTAGGTTTTAAACTAGGCCCTCAGTTTGTAAAAACAATAAACACTTTTATATTAATGCAATTACAGTGGAAACTCATGAGAAAGGTTAATAATATATAAAATATACTATATTATTATATTAATATAATTAGTTATCATATTATTCGAAATATAACGGAAAGACTTAGATATATTAGAATAGACAGAGTCCATTGAGTTGAAGAAATGATCCAGTAACTAACAAGATCTTCTGATTTTTGGGAAAACTTTGCTCCAGTCCTTGGCAAAAGGTTATGCCACCTCCCTTTCTAGTATCATTTCATGCATCCTGTGAAGGATACCAGGTGTATGGTAATGACAGAAGTTAAAAGATTTATCATGTAAGTCTCTTTTTAAGGTACAATATTTAAGTCTTAAATATGTGTTAAACTGTGTGCATTTTAAAAGTCCCATTGGTTTCCATTGTAAGTGTATTGCTTTTTTTATACTGAGGGACACAGATGCTATAGACCATAGAGCATAACCTGTGTTTAACTCAGAACATTATCTTCATTACTGTTTAATGCATCTTGGCACTTTCCACAGATTTCTACCTTCATAACTATTTAATTTTTACCTTGTCTCAAATCCCTAACATGTTTTTCATTAGATCAAACTCAAAAGATCCTTTTATTCATTCCCTGATCATTATCCAGTCTCTAACTTCTGACCTAGCCTTTCATTTTAACACATGTCCCTGTCCTGTCTTGACAACCCTATCCCACCTGCTTGTTGAGACTGGCCTCCTGGGCCTCGCTGGGCGAGGTGGCACAGCTTGCCACGGCAGACTTGCTGGGACAGTGTTCCCGCCTGCCGTAACGATCACATGAGTAATACCGCTGCTTCTCCGCTGAAGACGAATGATGCTTCCTCTCATGGGAACGACCTCGGTCATGCGGCCTCTCCTCTACAGGGTCAGCTGCTGTGCCTGAGAACCAACCAAAAACATGAGGGAAAGAAAGACAAGCCATTAAAACATGCACTGCAACAAAGACTTTTCTTAATCCGTACATTTATCTTATCTTTAGACAAATTTACTTGACTTTTCTCAAATTACCCCTTTATTAACTGAAAATGATATTCTGGATAAATTCCAATTTGGATTTAGAGCTGGTCACAGTACAGAGACCGCTTTGGTAAAAGTTGTGAACGATTTACTGATGGCAGTTGACTCTGGGTTGGGGGTTGTTTTAATTATGCTGGATCTCAGTGCAGCATTCGACACTGTTGATCACTCGATCCTTTTAAAACGTTTGGAGTGTGATGTAGGCATTAAAGGAACAGCTTTAAAATGGTTTTATTCATATCTGCATGATAGAACATTTTTTGTTAATTTCTCAAATACTTCATCTTCTGTGGCTCCTTTAAAATATGGTCTTCCTCAAGGTTCTATTCTGGGCTCTACATTATTTTCATTGTACATGTGCCCACTTGGATCTATATGTCGTCGCTATGACATTTCCTTTCATATGTATGCTGATGACACTCAGATATATTTACCACTTAAAGTCGGGAACGAGCACTCGCTACAGTCCCAGACCATTATCCATGCATTTATTACCTCGAGATTGGATTATTGCAATTCTCTTTATGTTGGGATCTGTCAGCGACAACTATCTCGTCTGCAAATTGTACAGAATGCTGCAGCCAGGCTTTTGACAGGCACGAAAAAAAGGGATCATATTACTCCAGTATTATCCTCTCTCCATTGGCTACCAGTTCAGTACAGGATCGATTTTAAAATTTTATTAATGGTTTTTAAAGCACTTCATAACATGTCCCCAGTTATATCACCAATCTTTTAGAGTACCATACATCAGCTAGGACACTGAGATCAGCAGATAAACTGTTACTGGCAGTTCCTCCCTTTCGTAGAGGAACAACCCCGATGTGTAATGACCAAGGAACAACCCCGATGTGTAATGACCAGATAAAGGGTGTTTGTCATCTGTGGGTTGGTTCATTAAGTGGTTTATTTATTTATAAATTGTGAAGTACTTTGGGCAACAAAATTGCGTTAAAATGTGCTATACAAATAAATAAAAGTTGAAGTTGAAAAGCAAAATTGTGATTGACGTTTTTAAATTATTATTATTATTATTAAATTACTTACGTTTTGATGTTTTGACTACAAAATTCACTTCATGCTTAAAGAAAAACATGTTATTTGCCAATAAGGTAAATAAAACAATTAGAATTAGTCTTAATACAATATTTTTGCTTTTTATAATATTTGTATATTTATAATATTTTTACTGGAAATCAAGTCAAAACGTTGATATCTAAAATCATGATATCTTGCATAATTTTGCTGAAGTTCATTTATAATTTTTTATTGTTATTTTAACTATAAAACAAGAAGAAAATGTATTGTAGTGTGGAAAGCAAAATACAATGCAATATCTGGTCATATTTTCTTTTAAAAATGTAGTAAGAAACGCTTCCATTTTAACAACTGAGAAAAAAAAAAATATTTTAAATTCAAGTATAATTATTTGTGCCAAACTTAAGAAAAGGTCAGGATTTTTTTTTTTTTTACCCCTTCCTGATTTTTTTTTTCTTTTCTTTCATTTTTTTTTTTTTTAAGAAAATGAAAGGAAAAATAAAACAAAACAACAGGATTTCTTGAGCTATTGAGCCCAGCTGTGGCAGATCCATCTCTCCCAGTCTCCCTCTCCTCTGGATTTTCACATTCCTCAGCAGGCTCCAGTCAAAAACCTGACCGCCTGAATTTTTCTTCCCTGTTCTCAATTGGCCTGCTGAGAGGTAACCATAAATTATCAGGTCATGGGTCTGCATGTCTGTCAGTCCCTTTTATCTGGCTAATAGAGGCCAGCTGCGGCCGGACGCTCTCACACCAGGTCCTGCTTCTGCACTTCACTGATCCCGTCTGGGTTTAAGATCAGTTCAACCAATGCAACTAAAAATCTACAGAGAGATCCGCATATAAAACATTGTGCTTCTTCACTTCATGCAGCTAGTTTTTTTAGTTGAATTTTACAGGGATCTAATGGAAGTGTATTGACCTGTAGCTTTGTGTTGTCCAGTGGGCGACCTGTCCAGAGATCTCTGTTTCTTGTCTCTGTCCCTACGATGATGGCATCGGTGATGATGGTGATGGTGGTGATGTCGTTCTTGAACAGGTTTCGCCAAAGTGTAGTCATTCAGATTCACCTCCTGAGGGCGCTGTGGTGCAAAAGTGGATGCGGAGCGTCTCATGGGGGAATCAGGAATAGTCTGAGAAAGAAAACAAGGTGGTGGTTACATAAAGTCAGATGAATGCTTTTGGACATTGTTATCTTGGAATATTACAAAGAATGCTGACTATAATAACACTTCCTTGTATGCTAAACCTCCATTTTATCTCAGATGCATCAATACAGGGATGAACTGCAGACCGCAGTAACGATCTAAGGGATCATTATGATATCAAAGTATCAGAGGCAATGTAACATCTGTAGCAGCTGAGCTAATCCCGTTTGAGGAAACACTCATTTTGGGCTTAGACCCTCAATTTATGCTCCCATCCACAGGTGCATTTTAATGGTGTGCCTCTGAATCTGTCTGAAATGATCAAAGGTCACTGGCTCTAGAGTCGCTGTACTAGACTTCCTTTGATTTCATGTTTTGCAGTACAACAGGCTGCTAATCCTCAGATTCTTACTGACACTGAGGACAAACAGACCTGGGACTTACTGTAACCAATAACAAAGTTTAGCTCAGTGGTTGACTCCAAGGATTGTTTTGTATTATTTCAAAACTATTTAAATAATTTTGAGACCCTCTCAGAAGTGTGCTGATGCCCCACTGACGGAGATCCTTATGTCAAGCCAAGAATATATTCTTAGAAAACTGAATACAAAAAGTTGTTCTTACTTCCAGTAAAGTCCCAGGAGAATGACGGGAATGACTCCTCTGATGAAGCGCGTCAGAGGACAAAATAGAAGTGAAGGGCAGGGAAGACATGGAGAGAGGGAAAAAAAGAAATTTTCATGATAATGTACTTTAAAGAAACATTAAAAGTCATTCTGCATGATAGACAGTATTTTTGTGATTTCATATAGTTAGACTAGTGTAGAAATTACATACTTCACCTGTAACACTGCATATGTGTAAACAAGACAAAGCCAAATGATAGTTCTGAATGCTCAAAAATGTTGTATTTTTTATGATTTTTATTTGATTTTATGATTTTATTTGTCGCCTTTTGCAGTGAATCAACTTAGTTTACCCAAAAAATGAAAATTCTGTCATTAATTACTCATCCTCATGTCGTTCCAAACCCGTAAGACCTTTGTTCATCTTCAAAACACAAATTAAGATATTTTTGATGAAATCCAAGAGCTTTCTGACCCTGCATAGACTGCAACGCAACTACCACACTCAAGGCCCAGAAAGGTAGTAAGGACATCGTTAAAATGTTTCATATGTTTTATGAAGCTACAAGAATACTTTTTGTGCGCAAAGAAAAAAAAATAATGATCATGTTGTGGTACTCTCGTGAATGTGCATGGAAGAGAAGAAATTGTTGAATAAAGTCATTATTTTTGTTTTCTTTGTGCATGAAAAGTATTATCGTAGCTTCAAAAATGTAGGGTTGAACCACTGATGTCACGCGTTAAATATCGCATGCGATTTATCGTGCAGCCCTAATTATTATCCATCCTCCTTCTATCCATCCATGACAGACACAAGTCATTCCTTAAGGCACACTTGTCAATCATAATATCTTTGCAGATCTTCCTAATATCATAGTTTTGCAGAGTTTCTGGGTTGTGGTTTAACTAAATCTGCATTTGAGGCTGTAATTTGGCTCTATCCGTTGAGCAGAAGGACTAGAGATGGCCAGGTGCCAATGGTGAAGGGATTTCCCCCGCAGAAAACAGAGGGATTTGGACATATTAGCAGGTGCTGAAACGTTACATTCAGCATCTAATGTCTCTTATCGGTTAGTCCAGCACTTTAAAGAGATTTGGTTTTGGATGGGAATCAAATTTGGGAGTGAAATAGAGGCACTCAGTGAGCCTGAGCAGCCCATTAGCACTAGAGAGGTGTGGGATAGGTGTGATTTGATAGGAGGAATATCCTGATGAGTCTTAATGGACGGATTGTCTTTTGCAGAGTCTGAAAAGTATTATCGTAGCTTCAAAAATGTAGGGTTGAACCACTGATGTCACATGGACTATTTTAACAATGTCCTTACTACCTTTCTGGGCCTTGAAAGTGGTAGTTGCATTGCTGTCTATGCAGGGTCAGAAAGCTCTCGGATTTAATCAAAAATATGGTAATCTGTTTTCCGAATGTCTTTTGGTTTTGGAACGACATGAGGGTGAGTAATTAATGACAGAATTTTAATTTTTGGATGAACTATCCCTTTAAGCTTCCCTCTGGGAATTTATGTCCTTGATTATTATTAGGGCTGCACGATAAATCGCATGCAATATTTAACGCGCATCTAATGTCTCTTATCGGTTAGTCCAGCACTTTAAAGAGATTTGGTTTTGGATGGGAATCAAATTTGGGAGTGAAATAGAGGCACTCAGTGAGCCTGAGCAGCCCATTAGCACTAGAGAGGTGTGGGATAGGTGTGATTTGATAGGAGGAATATCCTGATGAGTCTTAATGGACGGATTGTCTTTTGCAGAGTCCAAATGGAATGTGAATTTCATAGTCAGATGATTTTAGATTTATTTTTCCAATGTCTTGGTTGTTCTTCTCACATACTATAACATTAACTATAAGCAAACTAAAAGCTGAGATCCCAAAACAACACAATCCATTAGTGAAATGCATTAGCCTTTTAGCGGTTCTGTGCAAATTACATTTAAAATAAAAACAGAAGAATGCCATTCAGAATTCAATCCAATATGGATTTTTAAATCCATCTCAAAATAACCATAAAGTAATCTCAACCTTTTTTCTTGAGTCTACTTATTCAGATTGTGAGCTTCATTTCACTTCCTCTTAGCCTGCACAAGCTGAAAACCGATCCAGGGTGCAGATCTGGCAACCTACCAAACACTAATTGTATTATGTTTTACTTCCCCTGTGCCCTGAAATAGGACAAACGTCCTATTTTCATTAGACTTGGCATGCAAAAACAATGCAACAATACATAAACGTGCAATGTTCTCTTCACATATTCACCCTATTTTTAATGTAATAGCGTGTGTGGCCATTTGTAACTTGAATGTGCGAGGTTTCCAGTGTCATCCGCTTCCACTTATTTTAGCTGTAAAAACAGCTCGTTGTGATGCTTGATATTGCAAACAGGTATTTCTTATCATAGTATTTTAATGTGCTGTCATAATTATAATTGTATTGACTGACTCATATATTTATTTATATATATTAGGGATGTCAGTTTAATGCGTTAACTTAAGTAGTTATAAAAAATAACGCGATTAAAATATTTTAACGCACTGGCCCCACCCCCAGACATGTACATCATCTTACATTTCATATAGTTGATTGTTGACAAATATGATGCAGGGCAACAACTCCATAAATGCAGTTATGCCCTAAAATTCAAGATATTGGTGCAAAAATGCCCCTGTACTGTATGTGTTTTTGGCTAATATTTATATCATACGATATTTCACGAGCAGGGAGAGCAGTAGGCTATTACACGAGTGATGATTTTGTCCCGAATATCACAAGTTTAAATGTGATTTTATACAACAGTTCAGTAAATAAGAAGTTGATATTGTGTTATATTTCAAACACAATATTATGTGTTTTTGCTCAATTTTGCAAAGAATATATTACCTTTAAAGCCATAGCAGAATTGTTGCGTCTTCGAGCAACACAGCGGTGTTTAGTTTCTGAACGAATCCGCGTTTTGAACGAATCGTGTGAATCAATGATTCAATGGCCCATTCATAAAGACAGCCGTTCCCATTCAGTCGGTTCACTCGGTACAACACATGACTATGGGATATCGCGCTCTTGCGTCATCTGCTGAAGCCAATGACGCATGACAACGTGGGCGGGACTACCTGCCCACAGCATATAAATGCAGTCGCATGCGTCATTCCCTTTGTTCTTTAGCTCTTCACCACGCTGTTAGAACACCGTCACGCCACATTCACAAGAAAACCCACGGTGGTGACTTGTTGAAGAAGAAAAGGCATAAAAGAGACGTTTTTAGCTCAAGTTTAGCACAGCTAACAAATGGCTAATAAACTTTCTCATGAGAAATGTGAGAAAGACAGGTGTGTGTGTGTGCGCTGCCAGCAATTCTATCGTTCCGCACTTACGCGGTGTGTAGCATGTGCTTGGTGGCTCAGTGGCCAAACATGGTCCGCTCCAGTCTTCCGGGGATTATCCTGATGCGGCTCTCACCATTGTTGGCATGGCCATGGAGTATTAGGGCGATTGTGGGGAAGTCGGTGTAGTGTTCACGACAAGGTTCCTCTGGCCGCCCCCAGAGTCTGAGCAGAACTTTAACTGTCTCGCTAGATGCGGACGAGGAATGCTCTGATTATATTTTTCAAGCTGGGTCCCTTGCACGGGTCTGTATTGGAGAGTGGCAGCAAAGTTTGTCAGTGGAGTGGCTTGACCCTCCTCCAATACAGAGAGATCGCGGGTTATGTTTGACTCCTGTAGAAACAGTGATGAGAACCTGCCTGATGATATATCTGAATTTTGTAAAGACCCTGCAAGATAGGGGGTTAGGTTTTGAGGATGATGTCAATAAAAGAATGTGTGTTCATCATTCAAGGTCATATGTGTTGATTTGTCGAAACAATCACGATACATTGGAATTATTTACCTCACGATCGGGCCATGTGCTGACAGAGGAGGTAAATGCAGTGATATGCAATATGATGAAATAAATTATTAATGCAAATAAAAAGGGGCACGGGAGTTCCCCAGGTGATTTGTCACCACACCGGGATCCTCCCTGTCAACCTGAAGCAGTGGCACGCACGTGCAATAACACTGTGGGTTCTTCGCACGATTCCAATGGGGCTATAAGCTGCGCATTCTTTCGTGCACCCTCCCATGTTTCGGCGGAGTAATTGCAACAGTGGTGCCCGAGAGGGCTTCCCCAGTGCTGAGGGAGGAAATCCATACTCTCCTCAGCAAGGTGGCAATTCAGGTGGTGCCACAGGGGAAGATGGAGGAAGAGGGTTTCGCAGCCGTTACTTCCTCCTTCTAAAGAAAAGTTTTTTTTCCACCCTTAGATTCATGACTGTTGAACAAGCACTTAATGTATTATAAGTTCAAAATGCTTATAATACGTCACCTGTCATGCCCTCTGCAATGCATCCTCAGGACTGGCTTACATCAGTGGGTTTGCCCGATGCATATAATATGTTCTGTAAAGCTGCTTTGCAATGATTTGTATCGTGAAAGGCGCTATACAAATAAACCTGAATTGAATTGAATATGGCCACCCGGGGCACAGAAATTTTCTGAGGTCTCCGTGGAGGGTGCCTACATTTTTTGGGTCCCTAGTGCCACACATATCTGCAAGGTGTGCAGAAGCAGTGCGGCTCTGCGTTGCCATCTGAGCATTTTGTTCGCTAATTTGGGAGACCTACTCCTGGCTGCAGACAGCGGGAAACAAGCAGGGTTTCAAACACGTACACTTGTTTTCAATTTATGAGCTCTGGGATTCCTGATGAATCTCAAAAGGAGCTCGCTGGCCCAGAGTCAGTGGATGATATGTCTGAGTCGGCGGACAGACTCAAAGCACAACAGGGGCAGAGGATTATCACAGCTCTCTGGCTCAGTTTCGGCTGAGGAGGCGAGCGCGTTTTTCTTAATTGAGAATGCTGGGGCTCATGGCTTTGATAGCAGTAATACGGCTTGGTCTTCTCTTTATGCGTGGGTTCCGGTGCTGTGCGCTGAATACCGCGTAACATTTAAAACAGACATGTGTCGATAGCGCCGATGTGCGTTGAGGCACTGATCCCCTGGGAAACCCCAATCTGTTGACAGAGGGAATACCCAGGGCAGGGTTACGCCATGTGTAGTAGTGACAAGTAGTAGTGACAACAAATGCGTCACTCACGATATGGACAAGGAACTTTTAAAGGGGTCATATGATGCGATTTCAAGTTTTCCTTTCTCTTTGGAGTGTTGTTTGTAAGCTGATTGTGCATAGATAAGATCCCTGAAGTTGCAAAGACTAAAGTCTCAAAACCAAAGAGATATTCTTTATCAAAGTTAAGACTCTGCCACGCCCCTCTAAAACGGCTGGTTCTAACACGCCCCCACATATCTACCTCACTATGTGGAAATATTTGCATAATGCGCCCAAATGTGCACGCAAAGAACGAAGGCGTGGTTTCAGTAACATCAGTTAGTGTTGATGCAGCCATGTCAGGGAGAAGCATTGTGTTTCTAGGCGAAAGCAAAAGCACTTTATTTGGCCTTCCGAAGTGGTCGACAGCGCTGTAAGAGCATCAAATAAACTTTTTGGTGTAGTTCTCCTGGTGCTGAGACACTTGGCCCAGTAGGGCAAACGTGTTAGTCAGAATGAGAAATACGACATGTGGTGTCGTACATAATTGGCAAGGGAGCGTTTGTTCTCTTCCCCTGCTACAACTGGCACGGACGCTCTGGATATGGGGCAGACCTGCGGTCCCCTATGGAGTGATGTTTGTACTAATCTGGGATCGCGCAGATCTGGGATCGGGTTCCACAGAACCGGTGTTGATCTTTTTGCATCTGCAGAAAACACGCGCTGCCCGCTCTTTTCTTGATTATGGAAGGCCTCACTTGGGATGGATGCCTTGTCGCTTGTATAGTCCAGGGCCCTGCTGTTTGCATTCCCGCTGAGGGAATTGATACAGCCCACCCTGGACAGGGTGCGGGGTTTGTCACTGATTTTGGTGGCTCCTCACTGGCCAGCGAATACATGGCACGCAAGCATAATGACATTGCTTTTTAAGGACGCCGTAGTGTCTATTTCCCTATGCAATGACCTGCTGTCCCAGGCAGGAGGCAGACTTTGCACCCTCAGCTGGAACTGTGGTTGCTAGGGCCTGCCTGTTGAGAGGGAAAATCTGATAGATCTGTTTGATCTGACAAGAATGCCTGCAATGGGAAGATTGTTGCATATTTAAAGCTTGGTGCGGGCAAGGCTCGTTATTGCCATGTCAGTGCCCGATTGAGGGGATACTGATTTTCTGAAGGAAGGTCATTTCCATTCCACAATGGAGGTTATTGAACAGCGCTTTGTCTTGTCATGAGGGCATTGCATTGAGGCTGCTGCGCCATTTGAAGCACGCACCTGCTTGCCTTGCGGTTCCATAAATGACCGGGTATTCTTCATTTTTTAAGCTCTGCTCTGTCTCACGCAAGGTTGTGGGAGTGAGCTTTTCGAAGCATACTCCTTTGGTGGGGTGCATGGGAAGACGCATTCGGCGCGTATGTATTGTGTAAGTGGTTTTAAGTGCTCAAGTCACCCGCACAAGCGCTGTTGTACGCACGTTGTCCGCACAGTCACAAAGGTTGGGCTGCACGGGGACCCTCCTGATGATGGCAATCATGTCATACAGGCAGTGAGCGGACCATCGTGGAACTTCCACGTTCTGCTCCATCTAGCGCACGTTAGAACGTACACATTTCAAGGTACTCCTTTGGCCATAAGTGCAGAAAGACGTGTTCAGCGTATACACACTTTCTAGTTGACTTTGTTTCCAAGCGCTCAAGTCACTTGCACGTGTGCTGTGGTACACACACTGTCAGCACAGACGCAAAAATTGTACTGCACGCAGACAGTGTGCGTGGATGTCCGCGGACGCTCACCTGTTGACAAGGTTTATGTCACACGGAAGGTGCGTGGAATGCGGGCAGCCGAAGTACTTAGGGCTTAGGTCTACAGACTATGTGTGAACCTTTGTTTGAGCCTTTAGAATCCTTGAGTCTAAGGATGCTACCCGGTGGTTGGCACTGGCATCAGAGAAGTGCATTGGGGATCTTTATGCGCTGTCGGTGCATCCCTTGTGCATCAAATTTTGAGTTGGGTGGTGTTGCATCCGAACGCAGCGTACCCTGATGGCACGCGTAGGCTGCATCACTCCTCCCTCTCTCCTCTCCACGTGTAGCTGGTGTGTGGTGAGCGCACTGGCACCGTTGTACTGTGGCTGCCTTCGCATCATCCAAGTGGACGCTGCACACTGGTGGTTGAGGAGAAATCCCCTCATATGATTGTAAAGCGCTTTGGGTATACAAGCGATACACAATGAATGCGTTATATGAATGCCCCATTCATCACAGAGACGTCTATTTGCGTTTACATCTGCAAGATGTTTTTTTACAGTATTTGCTCATCTGCAATACGCCTATATAGGACGTTTCCTATCAGATGTCAAGTGGACATTTATTAGATGTCTTTAAGATGTTTATGATTTAGAACATATGTAAAACTGACATCTTAAAGGCGCCTGTCAGATGTTTGTACACAGATCAAGCGATCTTTAACAGACATCTTGACTTGCAGACGTACGTGTGCTATCTGGGTATACACCAGACAGGAGTGCACTTCCGTTCAAGCTGCCTGCCCTGTCAAATCTCTGATTCAGAGGAAGACAGGAGTTTTCATGCTCTTGTACAAGATGTATGCAGGTACAGTGAGCAGATGCAGGCTGTGACCAGCTTTTTGTGCCCGTGTGAAGCCACTACTTGAATGGCGTTTTTCACATTGGATTGTAGAAAGCTGTGTCTATAGCATGTAAGACATGCCTGTTATGACTAATACCCGTATGGATGCACGGGCGCTCTACGAGGGGTGTGGAAACATCATGGGTATGGTTTAAGTTGTTCGTGCGACTGCCATTTAGGCATCACTGCACTAGTCTGTTCATTTGTTTACTAGACGTCACTGCGGCAACGGTAGCTATGTCTGTGCTTACCACGGGACTTTTTAAACCGCAGGCCATCACTCCCTTGTAAAATAAAGGTGTATGTGGCGGTACTGGTTCCTTATGTTTAGTTCGACGACTTTGCGGGGCATGTATATATGTCCCATAGTCATGTGTTGTACCGAGTGAACCGACTGAATGGGAACGTTGAGTTATGCATATAACTACTGTTCCCAGAAGGAGGGAAACGAGGTACAACACCTCCAGGCCCCCCACAGCTGGAAGCTCGGTGAAGAGCTGGACAGAACAAAGGGAATGATGCATGCGACTGGCAGGTAGCCCCGCCCACGTCGTCATGCGTCGTTGGCCTTTCAGGTTTGAATATAGGTGTCTTCAGCAGATGGCGCAAGAGCGCGATATCCCATAGTCATGTGTTGTACCGAGTGAACCGACTGAATGGGAACGGCTGTCTTTATGAATGGGCCATTGAATCAATGATTCACACGATTCGTTCAAAACTAATGACAAAGGTTAATCTTTGTCTCATCTGTCCATAAAACTCTGTTCCAAAACTCTACTGACTTTTGCAAACTCTAATCTGGCCTTTCTAGTTTTGTTGCTTGTCAGAGGTTTGCATCTTGCTGTGTAGCATCTGTAGTTCTGTGTCAAAGTTTCCTGTGGACAATAGATTGTCAGAGCATCACCCCAGCTTTCTGGAGGTTTTTGATGATTTTACAGACATGTATTTTAGGGTTAATTTTCACAGCTTTTATGATTTGTCTGTCATCAACTACTGTTGTTTTTCTCAGCTGATCAGGTTGTTGTTGATTGCTGATGTCGCTGGTGGTTTCCAAACTCTTGATTTCTCCATGCCTTTTGTTTTTAATTGACTTCCTCTTTTCTTTTAGCATCCAAATTGCTTGCTTTTCTCTCAAAGTCAGCTCCCTCGTCTTCATCCTGGTTTGTGTCATCAATTTGTGTCATCATGGTGTGTCATCTTCGAATGCAAGACTCAGAATGCAGAAGCAATGGATATAAATACGACACATTCCCTGCTTTTAATATCTGAAGAATTAATGCAACAGGACACAGCTGATCACTTAGAAAGACCTGTGAGGCAACTGTTCCAATACTTCAGGTTCAGCTCACATCAGATAGGGGGATGAAACTCTAAAAGTGCTGATCTTCTTAGCTGGTAAAACATCTATGTGTTGAATCACCCAATAATAAAATGCGACAATCTGTAGTTTTGTCTCATATTCATCTTTTAATCATATTTACAGATTTCTTGACTCCACAGCAAACAAAGCAATTTTACCTTTACTGTTCCAATACTTATGGAGGGCACTGTATATATACATATATATATATATATATATATATATATATATATGTGTGTGTGTGTGCGTGCGTGCGTGCATGTGTGTGTGTGTGTGTGTGTGTGTACAATTTAGAGCAAGACACAGAAAGTTTTTAGTGCAAAACATTGATTCAATATAATACCTGCATCTCTGCGTTGAGTTTTGGCATGGATACTGCACGTCCTTGGCCTTCAAGGCTGCCAGAGGTCACTGCGTTGGCACTGTTCTCCATCTTCCACATTTCTACTGACTCCTATTAAATACACACAATAAGAGATTAAATACACATTAAAGAAAGACATTGCATGTGTCAGAAAGAGTCAGCATTTTTTATTTACAGCACCTGGGCAGTGTTTGCATTTGAGGCATCCTCTGATTGACCTCTGGACATTGGCCGTCGTTTAGATCGTGGGACCTCCTTGGACTTCTCTGAGGCCCAGGATGAAGATCCCTTTATTGTGTTATCAAGACTGGGCATGAAATTTGACAACGTATTAGAGTAGATACACTTGTCATGACAAAGAGATGAATTCAAGTGTGCACTGAATATGAATGCAGCAAGGATTCTGTGCTCACTGTGTGCGTCCGTTGTTGAGCGTGGTGGAGCTTGGTCTGGTCTGAGCTTGAAACTCTGAGGCCGAATCGACACTGTTCACAGCCTGATCTTGCATGTGGGTTAGTGGGAGAATAGGCTCTAAAAGAGCACTGACTTTATTCTTCAAACAGAGAGAATCAAAACACATTCACTTTCAGTTGGAAGATTACACAGTCTTTATGTTTTTATGACCTTAAAGAAATATCTAAAGGCTTACATTTGAAATCAGTGTAGGCAAATGTATCTAATTTTATTCTATTACATATTATAACATACATACATTTTCATTGAACATCTATTTATTTTACAGTTTGATGACTTTAATATTATTTTAAAAATGTGCAAAATTGCACAAAAATCTGATTAGTAGTGTAAGTGTATATATGTATCACCTGAGATCCAGGTCCTGCCTGTTCTCTCTGCTGCTGTTGCTGCATCTGAAGTCTTTTGGCTCTGTTTTGCTTGTAATAGTCAAAAATCATAAGAGCCGCATAGACCTTCCCCACTGTAAGCTCATTGGCTGCAAAAAGACAAATGCACCTTAGTTATGTGCTGTTTGGACGTTCCACAGGTGACCACAAGATGTCGCTGTGTATTGTATTTGGAGATGTTTGCACATGTCAAATTACTTGGGTTCTGTTTAGATAATTCATAAGCATGAGGCTGTACTTCAGTGTTAGTCTTGTAATATGTGGATGCAAGTATTTCTGTAGTAAAAGTAAGAAAGGATCTCCTGGGTGATGATTCATAATGTGTTTACGTTTGTGCGGAGTGACCAGCAGGTCCATAGTCTTCTGAGACAGGTTTGGCCAGACTGTAGCGAGCTCCTTCTTCAGTTCAGCATCTGACAGACGTTGGGCCACCATGCCTGTGGAGATATTCATGAACACAGAGGAAAGAGGCTAATTAGACTATATCTTATATATACACAATTCAGTTTAGTCTAATTATTTTGGTGTTTCATAAATATTTTCAACATTTCTCTTTTTATCTCCTGTAATATAATTATAAGTTCCTGAATTTAGATCAATGCATTGAAAGGCAAACACTTTTTGCTGAGGAGTTGGAAGAATTTAGTGAAGCTAGAACAACTATTTAATCTCCTGTTATCAAAATAATAATTATAATATAAAATGACTAATACATTATTTAAGTTAAGTGAATTTAGATCAATACATCGCAAAGCAAAAATGAAGCTAGAAAAACCCATCCAGTGCCAAACACTCAGAGTGATACAACAGATGCTACACACACCATCCCACACACACTGCTCTGAAGAGTGGAAATGGCACTAGCAGCAGCAGCAGAACAGATCACACTGAATAAGTGAGTAAGTCTCTCCATTAGGCACTAATCACATTTGGAGTTATTTGGAAAAGAGAAAGATGGATTTTAAAAAGAGAGGGAAGGTGGAACAATTATCTAAATGCTAATCTATACAATAATTACACAATCATTTAGACAATGAAAAGGGCACCAGACCGACCTGAAGCCAGTTTGATCTCCAGGGCTGTGCGGATCAGAGCCATCAGGGTGGAGGTGAAGTGCACACTGTTGTCATCTGCAATGAGCATGTTCATTTTCACCAGCCGCTGGGGGGGGGGGTGCATGAGGTTTATTAGTGGGGTAAAAACACTTCTCAAAATCAGCATCATCCAGAACAACCCAAAAACTCAAACAAAACAGTTTGTGTGCATCTGAGATTTGACATGATTATTTCATATCCTTCTATCGATTCATGCATTCTAGAAATCGAGCAATACATATATTGGATCAGTTTGGTAATTCAAAAAGGTAGCATCCTGTTCTAATCTTAGCGTTTCAAGCACACAAACAATTTTGTTCACATAGAGAATAGGAACGTACAGAATCGAACATTCACATTCACTGCTATAGGCTACAATCCACAACCAAAGTGCACTGGTGATAAACCGACACCGACTTGAGAGTGCAGAAAAGCATGTTCACATAACCATGAGAGGCTTCAGAGAACATGGGAGCTCGACTCTGAGTGTTACTAATCAATAAAATTGCAGCAAATAGCTGCTTTTAGATTTAAAAGTTTCAATTGGTGACCAGATGTGGCTTTTTTAGAGCTGAAACAATGTTAAACACACTGGCAACTTTCAACTGAATCATTCGGATGACACCTTTGAAAAATAGTAAAAATCATGTCTAAAATATCAATTGTGTAATTGAGTCTCAAAAATTACACACTTCACCTTTAAAGGTGCACTCATTTTTTTACTTATATTGCACCAGAAAATGCAGCTGTTCTGTACTTACTGTATACTGACACCTAGTGGTGTGGATGTTGCCTCACAAAAAACATTTTTTTATAATGCATTCACAGAAATACTATACTAGCAGTCAGTCATGATTAATTTATTCTGTGCTGTGAGAAAAGGTCTCCAAAAATATGGGTGTTACAGAAATAAAATAATTTGTATTTGGCTAGTCATGTGATCTCAAAATGGGCGACCTGCTCTATGCAAAATAAACGTTTTTATTGTGTGTGTGTATGTTTAAAATCATGTGAGTGACTGCACATGATTTTAAACATATTTCTCTATTAATTTCTGTATGGTTTTTAAGTGGAAAATAACCGAGTGCACCTTTAAACATGACAACTCAGTTGTATCATGGGAGTATGGTTTAGTGTGATTAATTGTGAAGAGTTGAGCTCCCCTGAGCAAAGAGAGCATACATTTAACTAGCAGTTAGCAGTGCAAGAAAAACAGATCATAATGAAAAAAAAAAATAGGTGGACATTCTCACACACAGACATACATTCTAACGTACTGCAGACATAGAGAGAGAGAGAAGAATACAGGACAAAGAAAAGAGAGAGGAAATGGTCAAGTGGATGAGAGAAAGACAGCACAAGCAAGACGAGGAGAATAAGTGAAAGACCGCCAAGACAGGAAGAGAGAGTTCAAGTGCAAAGTTCTCATGACTGAAAGCAACTTAGGTTACACACACACTGCTCCATGAAACAAGGGTGAGAGAGGGGACCTTTTCTATTCTAATATAACAAAGGCTCTAAAAGAGGTTTTTGAGCTAGATTTGGGGCCTTCAAGTAAATCCCAAAGACATAGAAACCCGCAAAAAGAGCAATTGGGCACATGTTTTAAGTAAATTTAGTTTACAGAAACTATTTTGCATTTACAGTGGTACAGAAAATAATTTTTACAATGTTGTGCACAAACCCTTACACAATGCAACTTATGGGGAAAATGTTATACACATGAAGTATGACCACAGATAAAAATGAGATTTAAGTCTCACTTATTATCATCATAATTAAACAACATAGGCCCAATGGAAATACATGCTTCTACCTACATTTTTGCAAAACTCCAAAAAATGTACCTACTGTACACACAAACAATTCGCAGCCATTTCCAGCTAAATTTAACACTAGTGGCAGTAAAAGTAAATTTAACACTAGTGGCAGTTTTATTCTTTTTCACACAAATTATGATTATGGGGCAGGTTATCGATCAATAAACACTTATTTTTTGCACGTTTCCTTACCCAATACCCCGTCATGACCCCAAAACACTTATCATAATGCATGATTTGTAGACTAATATATTTTGACATTTACATAACATAACCAGCTCCGTATGGCTTTTTGATTTAGTAAACTGGCTCACTAGCTCACCTGGTACAGTGTTGCATTTTCAATATGGAGCACTCAGGTAAGAGTCCCGTGAAATATGAGTCACAAAAAAAAGAGCTCAAAGACT
The DNA here is from genome assembly GCF_001515625.1 of Sinocyclocheilus rhinocerous. Lineage (NCBI taxonomy): Eukaryota > Metazoa > Chordata > Actinopteri > Cypriniformes > Cyprinidae > Sinocyclocheilus > Sinocyclocheilus rhinocerous. Next base: position 136,738 of record NW_015648277.1, read on the forward strand.
TGCAGAAGCAAGCTAAAATGGTTGTTGGCATGGTTGCTTCAGAAAATGTGTTGTATCACTATGAGTTAGGGTTTTGCATAGGTGGTACATAACCTTAAAACGTGATAGAGCATTATTATTTTAGCACCACTCACCAGACATTTTATTTTGTAACTGCTGCGATATGTATATCACGTAATGTACTAAAGCATTGTTAGATTAACATTTAACTGTTTCGCATAAAACTGAATTTTAATGTCACTCACTGGACATTTAACTTTGGTAGTGTCTCAAAACGTGCAAGATGTAACATCATTTTGCAGAAATGTCAAAATAGGCATGTATTTCCAATGAATCTGGTTTGTAGTTAAACATTAAATAAACTAAAGTTCTGCAGTCATACTCATCATTAGTCTGTGACCATCCCTAGATTACAAAGGAAGTGGAGGGGAAGACTCGAATAAAAAGGGAGAGGGACTACACCAAAAAGATTAGAGCGTGGGGAGAAAAAAAAAAAGTTAAACAAATAAAAAAAACTATAAAAAAAGAGGGGAAACACTGCAAGAGCACAGAGATTGGCTGAAGAATAAGCCAATGGGAAGACAGTACGAGCAGGGAGAGGGGGGCATGTGAAGTTGAGCTACCTTGTAGGCGATTCGTGGAGGGCATTTCTTTCCCAAACCTAAAGGTGGGGACATGTGGAGCAGCATCTCATACATATCGAGGTACTTGATACGGCCACTTCACAGTGTAGACAACGCAAAAAACCAAAATAAAGAAAAGGATGGGGGGTTAGAGAGACGGGAAGAGAAACAAGGAGGGCAGGAAGTAAACCGAACAAGACGAAATGAAAAAAAGACAAACAACAGACGACAAAAAAACAGAAATCTTTTGTTAATTAGATTTCCAAGAGTGTCATGGACAGGGATGCCATCCTGGCCTGGCAGGGTCAGAGATGGATCCCAAAGGTTAGAGGTCAGAGGTGAGAGAGTTGATCCCTGATAAGGAGAGATGGAAGAGGTGAGTGAGATGGCACGAGGAGTGGATGGTGACAGAATGGCTGCATTGTTTGGAAGATGTCTGCATCTGCATGCTGAGACATCAGGGGGAGTTTCCTCTTTCAGTGCACGGAAACAAAGGTTTCAACGCCAGTTTCTGTTCTATTACATTTGAACGGTTTATGCAAATAATAGCTATGAGGTTGACTTATAAATGTGAAAATATTGGTTGATAATGTAACATTAGTGCCAACACCCTGAATTGTGAAAATGACAACTGTGCATAAGTGTCATAAAAGGAGGTTTTAGCTTGATATGTGGCCTTGAAAGCTTTGTTTCCCATCCAGCATCATTAACCAAAGCCAGTCAAATCTGGTGGGGCAAGTGCTTGTGTGTAGGCAAGTCATTTGAGCACAGCCATTCAAGGTTGGGTCTCTGGGCGTTTGCACACAGAGGCCACACAAGTGGAAGAAGTTGCTTGGGTTGCAAACCTTGTATGCTACCCTATTAGGGCAGTTCTTCCCTAAGCCAAGGGGGGGCGAGATAATTCGCAACAAACTGTACATATCCTTATAGGAAATCCGTCCGCTGCGGAAAGAACAAGCAAAACATGACACATTCATGAAGAAAGCTTGGAGAGCACATTTGTGTTGTGGAAAGAATGGACGCGGATAGGAGTACAAGATCCCATTCACTTCCAGACCACAATTCTTATGGGCATTGTGTGGGAGATCATCAATCACACATTATCAAAGGGAATATTCTGCATTTCTCTCTCTTTTTTCTGTGGTCTAACCTGAGAAGGCCTTTGAGTCCTAACAGAATGACTCTCCTTCTCTCAACTGTTGCCAAACTCAGTTACTATATTTATCACAAGAGTAGGTCTCCATCTGGCAAGGGGGGGGGGTATGCAGGCTGAAACATACCATGCGGCTGGGTCATACTCCGCCCACACTCGGATAAACTCATCCAGGTGGTGAGGGCCCAAGATGGAGGAGTCACGTGTAAGATATTCAAAGTTGTCCATAATGACAGCCACAAACAGGTTCAACATCTGGAGAAAGTGGTGGGAGAAAAGAATCTGAAGGTCATGGAGCAGAAAAAATATCTGTGAGTATGGCATTAATTAGGGCAAATTAGGGTTGGGTAAAAATATAGATTTTCTGATTAATCACAGTCTTTAAAAAAAAGTGAAAGCCTCATCTTCAGCACCATGGCAAAAGAAATAATTAGAATCAATAAAATATTTTACCTCAGTCGTAAATGTCAGTTTGCAGTATGTATTAAATGTGATTAATACATTAATAAAAGACTACATATAAATGTCTTTCTATTGAGTTGTTTGGGTGGGCTGCATGCAAAAATAATGCAACATGACCAATGCAGTCCGATTCATGATCAAATTACTCTCATAAACTGATTCTTTCTAATGAAACAAAAACATACAGTATAGCCCTGTTATTGAACCAAGTGACTGTTATGAGCTGGTTCTTTTAATGAATAGTTTTTAAAAAACAAGTTAAGGAGTGGTCACACAAAATGTTTTTTCACACAAATATTTTTCAAACTTCTTATGACTTTGTGATTCCGGGTCTTCAGCATTCCTATGCACATGAATGGAAGTCTATGGTAAAAAAGTGTAGTGTGATGCTCCTTTACCAGTTTGAATCGGTATGAAACACTGCCCTGAATAATTTACAGCATTAGAAGAGACAATTTTATCATTTTTGCATTTTATTGTGCATTGTGTTTGTGTTTCATCCTTGCTGTTGTCTGTTTAAAACTTTCACAGCACTTAATAAATGTGACTGATTAGCTGAAAAATGCCCAATGAATCAAAATTTAATTAAAGCATACTGAATCGGAATCAAATTAGAGCTTGTAAATAAGAATCAAATCGAATCAGGAAATCTACATCACTACCCAGCCCTATTCCAAACACAATGGAATATTTCAGCATCACATTTAGCCAGGTTTTTAGATTTAAGATAAACAAGCAGTTTTGTGGCAGTAGAATGTGATGCATGCTACAGTAGCTATGTTTCCATCCAAAGATTCGAATTAAACTTATGCGCAAAACTGGAATATTGCATAAAACATTTGCGAATAAAGCAAAGTTTCCATCCAACGGGTCAAAGAGAACAAAATCGTCACTTCCTGGTAAACTGGCACTAAATATCACTAGGAAAACTAGGAGAAGCCACTGAATATAATAATTTTCATATATGATAAATTAATTGCGCCTCAGAGCGAGCAAACGAAACACAATAAATGCAGTCATTGCTTTCGGAGGTAGATGCCAGCTGTTTGTAATTGTAGTCGTGTAAGACAATGATACAGAAATACTTTGACGACATACTTTGCTCAGGCATTTCAGAATGACCATAACTACATAAAGATGCTGTGAACAAGATCGGTCCGCTGGTTAGTCAAGTTATCCCGTCTCATAGCGCAAAGTCACATGACTTTTTCGATGCGCATGGAGGAATTTATTCGGTAAATGTGTTTCTATCGTAGTTTTTGCGCATTTTTTCTTATCGGATAAAAAGTTTTTTTATGCGCATTTGTATAATTTATGCGCATCTTGGCCTTTCCATCCAGCGTTTTTTTTATGCGATAGTCCAAAATGCGCATAAAAATAGGTGGATGGAAACACAGCTAGTAATGATAAACCTGTTTTAGCTGGTTCGACTCTGAGCACTAACCAAGAAAGAACAGAGGAAAATGAAGGAGACAAAGTAGAAGTAGGCAAAGTCACTCCCGCACTCCTTTCCATGAATGCCTGAGTTTGCGTCACAGGTGCGCTCACTCAGACAGGACAGCATAATCTCATGCCAGGCTTCACCAGTGGCACTCCTGCAAGAGACACCATGATGAGCTGAGTGAATAAATGCAGCATCTGCTATTAAAAGCGGGAATGACTGTCAGAGAATATAACAGACTGGAGATGATGGGAAAAGTGCTGATATTTAAATCACAGTTGAGCCAGATTTCATTTATAACACTGTTGTCACACTGATGTGCTGTCTGCTCATGGCTCTCAGCTCAAAGGAAGCTTCGAGGTAATGAACATAAGGGAAAGATGGAAATTTATTTATGAATTTCATTAGGAGAATGAAAAGTTTTTTTTTTTTTATCAAAATGGCTGATACTCCAGATGGTACTTTAAAATTCAATCTGACCAAAAGGGGAGACCAGAGAGAGAAGGAGCACAACAGAGCGATTGTAAACACAGTGAAACCAAGTACTACAAATAATCAAGATGACTGATAGATAGATAGATAGATAGATAGAACCTATGATTCCATTCCATTTTAATACTTTATACAGTAATATTTTCTGACCATGAAAGATCTTGATCAATTATAAATACAGCTCTCCATAAAATCCTAATTGCATTAGAAAAATGTGCGCTATTAAAGTTTAAAGATCTGGCTAAATATAGTGTTCAGGGGCTGTATTACAGAAACATTCCAACTCTAAAATCCTATCTAATCTGCATTATAATGTGTCAGACTTTTAGACTTTAGATTCTGATTCTGTTATACAACCCCAGAAGCTTCTCTAAGATTTCCTGCATTCTCAGGTGGCTTTGATTGTAGTAGTTAAAGAATATCAGGTATGTGCAGACCTGAATAACAGCATAAGCGCTTGGAGGAAAGTGCGAAAGTTGTTGTGACGATTGATGGCGGTATCATCGTTCAACTCAATGTTCCCAAACACCTGGAATCACAATACAGTTACTTTAAATGCATGTATTTTGAAACAGTTACATTAAACCTTTAGACAGAATACCATTTCTGTATTTTAATTTGCCTATAGTAAACTACACAGGAGTAGTGCAATGATTTTTTTACTGGAAAATACCATCAGTGATGCACTTAAATTACAGATACCTGCATTCCAATGATGGCGTAGATGAAAAACAGCATGGCGATTAGAAGGCAAACATAAGGCAGTGCCTGGAAATAAACAAGAAGAAATCATGACTTATTTAAAAAAAACTCTCCAACAATTAATATCAAGCAATATCAAAACAGTCTAAATAGAGTTACCTTAAAAGATTGGACGAATGTCCAGAGCAGAATGCGAATGGTGTATCCCTGCCGGAGCAGTTTGACGAGTCTGGCTGCTCTGAAGAGCCTCAGGAAACTCAAGTTCAACAGACGGTCCTGTGGGAACACAGGCTTTGTCAATTTGAAAGTTAATTTCTCCTAATTTACTCACTCAGCACTCTTTACGTCAACCCTCATATCTCTTAACATTAAGTTTTTATTTTTGGACCCTAAAACATGCATAACAGTATTATAGTATAAGACCTTAAAGGGATAGTTCACCCAAAAATGAAAATTCTGTCATTAATTAGTCACCCTCATGTCATTCCAAACCCAAAAGAACTTTGTTCATCTTCAGAACACAAATTAAGATATTTTTGATGGAATCCAAGAGCTCTCTGACCCTGCATAGGTAGCAATGCAACTGAAATGTTCCTAGGCCCAGAAACGTGGTAAGGACTTTCGGTAAAACAGTCTATGTGACATCAGTGGTTCAACCGTAATTTTACTAAGCTATGAGAATACTACATGCACATCGTGCAGAGTGCTTTCCTCTGCACCTAAACAAGGCTCAGCACATACCTGTTCTACGTCAGCAGCATCACGCGCATGCGTTGTTTATGTGCAAAAGTACTCTCGATAATGGCGGAATACATGATTTGGAGGAGAAGAATTGTTTGCGCACAAAAAGTATTCTCGTAGCTTTGTAAAATTACGGTTGAGCCACTGCTGTCACATGGACTGTTTTACCGATTTCCTTATTACGTTTCTGGGTCTGGAACATTTTAGTTTCGTTAATGTCTATGCAGGGTCAGAAAGCTCTCGGATTTCATCAAAAATATCTTAGTTTGTATCCTGAAGATGAACGAAGGTCTTACGGGTTTGGAACGACATGAGGATGAGTAATTTTCGTTTTTGGGTGAACTATACCTTTAATCTCTATGAGACAATTTCTCGAATCCCATCACACTGAACCTGAAATACTAGACTGCAATTATCTTTTTTATAATGAGATTAAGTAGATTTTTATTGTTCAAAAGTCAATAATGTCATTCCTTAAGGCAGATTTGTGAACTCCTGGATATACATGAGAGAACTGCACAGAGTTTGTGAGCTGATAAAAAGCTAATAACTTAAAACAATCGAAATAAAAAATTTATTGTATATAAATTTTATTGTTTACCTGCATGTCATGTGACATTTAACCAACATCAGAGAAACGTGAACATACGAATGTGTTGTTCATTTATTGAAATATTAACAACATCTGAAGTACTTAAAGTAAATATTTTAGGTCAAAGAGATTTGGCTGACACAAAGTCTGGGAATCCCTGCATTAAGACAACCTAGACCAGGGGTAGGCAAGTTCGGTCCTAGAGAGCCGCAGTCCTGCAGATCAAATAAATATTCCTAATCAAAAGGTGAGTTTTTTTTCAGGTGAGTTTTTTTTCAGGGTTGGAGCTGAACTCTGCAGGACCGAACTTGCCTACCCCTGCCCTAGACTTTTCCAGAAATTTCTACATTGGATTCAGTGTGAAAAATTATTTGTGGAAAAAAATGGTCAAGTAGGATGTACTCTTGGATCAGTATCTTTTGTTGGTCCTGGAACAACAATGCTGACAATGCAGACAATATGACTGGTTGATTGGTTGGACCAACAAGGATGTCGATCCATGATAAGCATTAGTAAAGCATAATGACTTCAAACCAGACCTATTTACTACATAGCCAACTGAAAAACATGGCGTGATTGTGAAATGATGCTGCATTATCTTCAGTAAAGAAGAACCTTGCCATATGATGTGCCACATTTTTCTGCAATAGGAAGTTCTTTCATTCCCAGCATGGTGGAATAGACATAAGTTCAAAGACAAGAGAGCAACTCACCGTAGTCTATACATGAAGATGTTAAATCGTGGCAGGAGCAAGCCAAGATTTGAGTGAAGACATTTAAGGAACACAGGAGAACAAGAACAGCCATCATGCACAAATATAGTTACAGAACAAACACAATTACCATCAGTAGTTTTGACAATGACATGGATGTCAAGACATACAGTATAATACAACATAAGACTTGTGAATATCATAAAGCACAAATCAGAGCCACAAACTAGTGATTTGATTAAAGTGAGCATTACCAAATGAATTTGGTTACTCAATAACTGTCATTTTATCTGGAAAAACAACACAGAGCTCTCTCCCTTCTGTTCCTGAGCCAGACACAAAGCTGTGATGGGTAGCTGTAGCTCATCATCATTCATGTCTGGACTTTTCTTCTCAGCCTATCTCTGCTGTCTGGTATTACACTCGGTCTAGCTCTGAGACTCTCCTCTAATAGAGCTCAAACACAGAGCTCAGTGCCGCTCACTTACGTTAATCTCAGTGACTAAGATGTCAGTGATGCTGCCCAGCACAGTCACAAAGTCAAACACATTCCAGGCGTCTTTCAGGTAATTCTGAGAAGAAGAGAATTAGAGAGATCATTTGGGGACAGGTTGGAGAGGCTTACGATTTCACACTCTAACACAGGAACTTGTTACTGTGTGTTAAAGGATTAGTTCACTCAAAAATGAATATTCTGTCATCATTTACTCGCCTTCATGTTGTTCCAAATCTGTGAACTTCTGTGGAACACAAAAAGAGATGTTTGGCAGAATGTCTAAGCTGCTCTTTTCCACACAATGAATGTGGAAGTGGACCACAGCTATAGAACTTTTCCAGCGATTCTGTTCTACAAAAGATGTAATTTGACAGAAGCTTCATTTTTGGGTGAACTATCCCTTGAAGATGGCTTTTAAGTGCAGCTCTTTTTGGGCCAAGTGATGATACTCACCAAGGGGCCGAAAGCAATAATCTTGAGAATACACTCCATTGAAAAGAGAGCAGTGAAAACAATGTTGAGATACTTGAGCATGGCTTCATAAAAGCCAGGTGCCCCATGGAACTGCAGGTATAAGAAGACAAGGGTATATATATTTTTTTATTTTGTTACAACAAATGATGTCATTTTACAAACAGCAATAAAACCAGCAGAAGTATATTTAAAACTGTAAATTATTCCTATACTGGCAAAGTTGAATTTTGATCAACCATTACACCATTCAGTGTCACATAATTCTTCAGAAATCTAATATGCTGATTTAGTACTCAATAAATATTTCTTATTATTATCAATGTTGAATGTTGCTTAATATTTTAGATCATCAAAGAATTCTTTGATGAATGGAAAGTTAAATAAATAGCATTTATTTCAAACTGAAATCTTTTACTGTCACTTTTGATCAATTTATGTGTCCTTGAGTATAAAAAGCACATGCAAAATGAATGAAACTTTGATAGCTGTCAAGTAACTCTCCAAGGACTCTACTGCTTCTAAAAGAAAACTGGCTGACTGACCTTCATCATGAGCACCACAGTGTTGAGAGCAATCATGATCATGATGGAGTACTCAAACGGTGGAGAGACCACAAACTTCCACAAGCGGTACTGAAAGGACTGCTGGTCCTGTGGCATATAGCGGGTCAGAGGTTTGGAATTGATAGCAAAGTCGATGCAGGCTCTCTGAGAGGAAAAACAGCAAAAGAAGAATAAATTCACATAACAGACACACACAACTACTGTTGTCCATCTTTATCTTTCAGAAAAAGGCTTTCTGAAGTCACATTCTCTCTCTCATAATCAAAACGAATCATACAAATAGCAGTGACAACTGTGGAAGACACCGTCTAACCTGTGGAGGAACAAGAAAATAGACCTCTAATGACGCTGATATTTTTTTGGCTGTGTTGCCGTGAATGTTGATGATAAATGAGTTCTCCTGAGGTCTGGGTTTTTACCACAGTTTGTGAGTCATGTTAGGCTGGCATATGGAGAGGGAGAGAGTGAAACAGCACAGGCTCTGCAGACGACTGGGTCCGTCTAATGGGGCCTCAGAGGAAATGGGACAGGAACATCTTGCTGACTGCTCTTCCATGGGGCTGGCTGTCTCTATGTATGTCTTTAGTCACTGTGTGTCAGTGTACGAATCTATACCTGTTTCTGTGTGTGTATTTAGGTGTGTGTGGTCCGCCGCAGGCACATGCATTAATCCTGTCACAATTCCCTACCTGGACATCTGCAGCTGTTACATGGCTGGCTTCATTGTAGGTACCGTATCATATCACTAAACAATAAAAACACCTCAAGTGTTTGTAAGAGAAAGATTAATGTCTGTCGCTGTATCTCTTAATGTCAGCCTAAAAGTGGGATTCTTTTTGTTGAGATTTTGTTTAGATTCTTGCAAGGTCTAAATACTTTTTTACTACACTTGTCTGACTGAACTAAGAAATTTACAGAAGTGTTTTTTTTTTACTTTTAAACAAACTGTATTTTGCTTTTTTTTTTTTATAAAAAATAATTGTAATAATATACTGTATGTAATATAAAAATAGTAACTATTATATATAATTATTATATTATTATATAACTGCATGTGATATGAAAATTTTAACACAAAATTGTCAAATTGCCCATCTCTTTTTTATGATGTAAAATACCAAATACATATTTTTTATGATGTTAAATACCAAACACAAATACTTTTTACCACACCTGCCTATTGCAGGTGAACTATAACCATATTATGTGATATATACAGTAAATACATTATTCTGTTATACCTCATTCTTCTCCAGACTGCACTCTGACAAGGCCTTATCACCCTGTTCCTGGAATGTGATGATTATCAAGGCCACGAAAATGTTGACGAAGAAAAAGGGGAAGACCACAAAGTAGACCACGTAGAAGATGGACATCTCCATGCGGTAGCCAGGACTGGGACCCTGGTCCTCAAAAGTGGCATCTACAGAGTGCTTCAAAACCCTGTACACAGTCAACATTACACCATTACACCCTATACAGTTTAAGATAATAAAGCGCATCGTGGGAGAGAAAAGATTAATTTATTTTACCCATATTGCAAGATCTAAGTCACACAGTATTATCACAGTTCAACTGGATAGCTTTAACAGGTTAGTGATTTTTTATCAGCAGTGTGGCCAAAGTAATAAAAATAAAGAATTTTAATTTAAGCAAGTGAGCTCCTCCTCCTCCTCTGACAACTGGTCTTAACCTGGAGCATCTTTATAGACTGCATCATGCTTTTCTGAATTACTAAATACACTTAAATAGTTTTATTAAATGATTAAACACTGAGAGGAAACAGAATTACACAGCAGGTGCAGAAAACTGACCCCAACAAGCTTGTGAACAACTAAATAAATAAAATAAAAGAATAAAAAAACAAATAAATCACAGACAATTACAATGGCTTTTCCAGCACATTTATGAGTTTGGCTGTAAGTTTGAGCTGATGCTGATCCATGAACGTTTGCCTAGTCTGCCTCCCAAGAGATGTGCTGCCAGTATCACAGAGCCTCAAAGAGAACCACTTCAAACTGATTACGGCCTTTAAAGTGAGAGAATAAAAGGCCACTGAGGGGTCAGATGACACAAAGTGTTTGAAGGGGACAGAAGCTTTTATGGGTTTCTAATCCCTACAAAAACATACTGAATAGCAAATGGTTGTACTGTATATAATGCTTAAAACATCTGTGAGTGTAATGGGCTTATGCGCAACAAACTTCTGTATTCTGTAAAACAGGTCACGTTGCTTCTGGTTCAGGTCTTTTGTATTCATTAAATATAGAGCTGATTACAAGATACTCAAGATACCTTCAAAGGAGATACCAAAGATGATCATAACTGATGACCTTCACATATGCAGATTGAGATCTGAAAGGTTTTTTATTTTTCTTCTTCTCACTCTCAGTTGGATATTAAAATTGAATAAAACGGCAACAGTAAAAACAATTAGCTAGGTTAACTGATTACCTTAAAAGTTCATAGAAACCACTATCAGTCGAGACTGCTATTAACACTTTCTCCAATAAGCGGATGCGATGAGATCTATTTTCTGGATTGGTCAGGTGACGTTTGGCATATACCCCATTAGGGACCATCTCACATGTCTGCTGACTTACGTTGGCCAGCCCTCTCCAGTCGAAACGCTGAAGAGAGTGAGAAACGCCCACAGCACATTGTCGTAGTGGAACTCATATTTCCTCCATTCCCTGGGCTGGGCTGCCACTTCATCCTTATCGTAATCCAAGAACAGCCCTCTAATGAGCACAAAGACAATGACAGAAAGAGCAAATAAAAAGATAAACCCATTCAAGACGTCAGTTTTCAGAACACTGCTTACAGTGGTTTGAACCTGGTACTATCAGTACACTTCAAAGTTTAAAATCATTATTATTATTTTAAGACTTTAAGGAATAATTTTATAGAAATTATTGACAAAGAGCAGAAGGGAAAGTATTTTAGAGCTGAACATAATTAGAAAAATGTACAATAATTCAAGAAATTGTAATTATTTTCCCAACATTTTTCTTTTTTTATATGGCTTGTTTTTAAAATTCCCTGATAGTTTTAAAAACGTGGAACTCCAAGCGTTCCATAGTTCTGGGACTCAACACGTTATCTCATTATCTCATAATTTCTACAGGCACTTTTGCATGGATTTCGACATTACTGCTGTATGCCTGCAGGGGGAGCTGCAGGTGTGAGATAATCAGCCCCTACTCTCTGCTCCTGTATTAATCCCACACTACCTGCAGTCTTTCTCCAGGCCTTTGGACTCGTCTGTGCAGAAGAAAAACTTGCCCTTGAAGAGCTGCACAGCAATGACAGCGAAGATGAACATGAACAGGATGTAGACAATGAGGATATTCAACACGTTCTTCAGGGAGTTCACCACACAGTCAAACACGGCCTAAGAGAGAGCAGACACACATACAAATACACCCTGGTTTATTAACAATCAACTACAGTCATAAAGCTGAATGCATTTTACAGACCGTTGACATATCTTGAGAATCAACAGATAAGAGACTGCACAATCTGTCACAACTGAGAATACTTCATTTCCAATTATCCACACCTGCAAGGCTCACAGGTGTTTGTGAAGCTGTAGCTCTCACTGTGAGGAAAGCAGCAGGCATCCATGATTACAGGTGACAGGGATTGGTGATACCACAACATTTATTTTTTGTTATGATGCCTATGAACTTTCAAGGGGAATAATGTTGATTTTAACAACTGATGTCTCTACTGAATGGAAAAGTTTTGTGATTTCTGAGGATAAAATGTGTTAAAAAATGACAATAAACCTGGCTGATTGGTATTTGCAAAAGACATATTAAGACATATATTTACAAGATTTCTATTTCAAATAAAATAGTTCTTACAAACTTTTTATTTACCAAAGACTCCTAAAAACAATTCTCATGGTTTCCACAAAATATTAAAGGTAGGGTAGGCGATTTCGGAGAGGCTAGCAATATCAGGCTAGCTTTAAAAGCATAAGATCCCACCATCTCTGCAAATCACTCTCCGTAGCCACGCCTCCTCCAAAACACATGAACGTGCAGACCAGAGGCTAACCAGCGACACAATGAAAGAAGGTTGGTGGAGGGTTGAATGCAACGCTGTCAGATTATCTCATGTCTCATTCATCGGTGAGAAAACATTACAGTACAAAGCACATAATACTGTATTACAATAATAATGGCTTCCATTCTTGCTCGGTCTGCAATAGTGCAATGGAACGCACTGATTAACATATCATGTCTGCGCAAACTGGGTGCGCAGAGGTATGCAAATACATATGTTCACAGGAAAGTAGGACAGCCTTTAGTAGCCTTCAGACCGAGGGTTATGATAGGACATTTTATGGTCCTACACCTTCCACAGACAATGTAAATACATATAAATACATTTAGACCACTCAACCTAGTGATTGCTTTTGGGATGTGAAGAGACTTTCAACTAGCATAACAAAAAATGTTTTTGAACCTACCCTGACTCACAACTGTTTTAGAGTGATTTCTGGATCATGTAACAGTGAAGACATCTTTCAAAAATGTATAAAGGTATTTTGTATATATAAACATATATATACAGTGGGAAAAATATTTATTTGATCCCCTGCTGATTTTGTACGTTTGCCCACTTACAAAGAAATGAAGGGTCTGTAATTTTTATGGTAGGTTTATTTTAACAAATAGAGACAGAATACCAACCAAAAAAATCCAGAAAAAACACATTATATAAAGGTTAGAAATGGATTTGCATTTCAGTGAGTGAAATAAGTATTTGATCCCCAAGCAAAACATGACTTAGTACTTGGTGCAGAAACCCTTGTTGGCAAGCACAGAGGTCCATCCATGACCCATCTTCAGTGTTCTGGCTGAGGGAAGGAGGTTCTCGTCCAAGATTTTACAGTACATGGCCCCGTCCATTTGCCCCTCAATGCGGTGAAGTCGTCCTGTACCCTTAGCAGAAAAACAGCCCCAAAGCATAATGTTTCCACCTCCGTGCTTGACTGTAGGGATGGTGTTCTTGGGGTCATAGTCAGCATTTCTCTCCCTCCAAACATGGTGAGTTGAGTTAATGCCAAAGAGCTCAATTTTGGTCTCATCTGACCACAGCACTTTCTCCCAAGCCTTCTCTGAATCATTTATCATTTAGATGTTCTTTGGCAAACTTTAAACGGGCCTTCTTGAGCAGGGGGACCTTGCGGGCACTGCAGGATTTCAGTCCATTGTGGCGTAGTGTGTTACCAATGTTTTGCTTGGTGACTGTGGTCCCAACTGCCTTAAGATCATTAATCACCCAAAAATAAAAATGAGGCTGCGTTTTACTCACCCCCGATGCATCCTAGATGTATATGACTTTCTTCTTTCAGACGAATCCAGTCAGAGTTATGTTAAAAATTGTCTTTGATCTTTCAAGCTGTTTAATGCCACTCAGCGGGTGTTGCATG